>NW_027499630.1:0-88926 GCF_021521415.1 Bidens hawaiensis | reverse complement strand
CGGCACATTAATCTGTGTGAGTTATGACATGATTAAGTAAGATCCAGCTGAAATCGAGGGGCCTGACAAGTGGTATCATAGCTTGTTACTGCTATTTTGGAAAGATTGTTGCTGATTGAATATTTGAAGAAGAATGACGTAAGCAGACCACTGTTCGATTGATTTGTGACGTCAGCAGCCCTGTTTTTCATTTTTCTTCCAGATCTACAATCTACTGGTGTTTTCCCTTCCTTATTTCAATTAAAGTTCTAATCTTTATATCTAAATATTGTTCTAATCACATCAAACACATCAGATCTGAGCATTCTGTTTTCAGATCTGATTATTTTGAAACTCTGTGTTTACAAAGAAACTGATTTTTGATTTCTCAAAATGTCTGGATATGAGGAACAAGAGGTGTCTACTAACAAGATACCAAGGTTGTATGGACAGGAAAACTTTACCAAATGGAAAGTACTCTTTGAAGCAGCCGTTTGCTACAATGATGTTGATATGTGGAATTCCATCAAGAATGGTCCACAAGCTACTGTTGAAGAAGGTGCAAATCCACAAGCAACTGCTGCTGTGAGAGAAAGGATGAGAAAGGTTGATGACAAGGCTTTAGCTATGTTGAAACTAGGTCTGTCTTGGGAAATACTTACCAAAGTTGCACATTATCCCAATGCCAAGGCAATGTATGATGCAATTCTTGAGATGTTTGAAGGAAATGTTGAACTCAAGAACATCAAGAAGCAGAGATTGAAGCAGCAACTAGAAAGATTCAAGTATAAAGAAGGAGAAAGGTTGAAATAAATTCTGGAAAGGTTTCTGGGAATTGTGAATGAGCTCAGAACCACAGATTATGTCATGACTGATTTTGATCTCAACACCAAGCTGCTAAACTCTATGCCAAAGGAATGGTATACTGCCTACAAGTTCATCCTCACAAAGCACAACTTCAATGAGCTAAAGGTAGATGATGTGGTGTGTTTTCTTCAAGCTGCAGAGATAGAAATGATAGAAAATGAATTGAAAAGGGAGGAAAGACCCTGCTTCAATGTTTCAAATGCATTGATTGCACCTATGGGTAATCTGACTACCAAGAATCAGCAACAGATTCCTATCATTGAAGAACCTGTTGAGCATAATGCTGACAATACAAAGGCTTTCATTGGTGGTAGCACAAGTAATCAAGGAAACCAGCAAAGATTCAATGTGCAACTGATTGATGACACTGATTCTGCCTCTATGCCAAGTGGAAATGTTCCTCATACTGGCACAGGACATGGTCAAAGCAATGATACACAGGCTTTGCTGTCTATGTTTGCTGAGTCATATAATGCATTTGTTGCAAAGAATTTGATTCACACAAGTGTAGTGCAAGATGATCTAGAGCAGATAGATGCTGATGATTTGGAGGAAATGGATTTGAATGGCAAGCTGCAATGTTAGCTTTGAGAAGTAAGAGGTTGTATAATAGAACTGGTAGATCTCTAGTTTCTAGTCTAAATGAAAGAATTGGATTTGACAAGTAAAAGGCAATCTGCTATAATTACCAACAGCCAGGACATTTTGCAAGAGAATGCAACTTGCCAAGGAACTATCAGATGAATCAATTTCCGAATCAACAGCCAAGAGGTCAACAACAATAAAAATTAGCAAAGAAACAACAACCAAAACTTCAATAACAACTTCAATCCCAACAACAACTATAATCCCAACTTCAACAACTTTCAGCCTCAAATGAATAATCTGAATCAAAGTATGCATCAGAATCAAGGTTTTCAAATGAACAACAATCAAAACCTTCAAGCTGCTCAAAATTTTCCAAACAACACTGTTCCAGCCAACCAAAATCAACCAAGAAATCAAGGAAATGTGGCAGTGACTACACAACATGAAGGAAATTTTGATTGGAGTAATCATGAAGAAGACATTTCATATGATATCAAGAGGGAAAATGTAGCATTCATGGCTATAATTGAGAAAGAAACTGGATCATCATCTCACGTACACTCTGCTCCTACTGTTGATTTAAATGAACTTATCAATGAATTGAAAACAAAAGTAGGCAAGCTGGAAAGTGAGTGTTTTAAGAAACAAAGTATCATCAATACATATGAGGCAAATGAACTAGTGAGTGAAGAAAGAATGAAAAGTTTAGAGGAAGACTGTGTAAACAGTTACAGAGCTCAGAAAAGATTCACCACTGAAATTGATGGGTTGAAGAAAATGATTATAGAAGAGAAGTTGTTAAACACAAAACTGCAAGTTGACAATGAATTCTTGAAGAACTTGGTCTCCACTGGAAACATCTGTGGAATTTTGAACCAAGTTAAGGAAGAAGACAAATACAAAGCAGTACCTCCACCATTCAACAACAACTTTATGCCAAAAGTTGATAAAGAGAAAAGAAATGCATATCTACAACAATTCAAAGATGTCTTTCAAGACAAAGAAGAACTTGTAGATTTGTACAAGAATGTTGAAGTCAGTGAAGAATGAGAGTTTGTTGTGAAGAAAGAACTGAAAGAAAAAAAGTCAATTGGTGTTCAAGTCTCTGAAGATGACCTTGAGTCAATTGATTTGAATCAAGATGACTTGAGTGATTTGAGTGATCAAATTACTGAAGAGGAACTTAAAGCTGCTGAAAGAGGAAGAAGTTACAAGAAGCCATAATCAATTGATAAACTTCCAAAGTACCCACCAGTCACACCAAAAATGAAGAAAAAGAATGAAAGAATGAAAAGAGAACATATGTCTTTTGACTTATGTGAAAGAAAGAAGGTGAATTACAATGCTGTAAGGCCTCCTAGCAAGGTTGTATTGGATAAGATAAAGCAAAACAGCAAGAAAAAGATAAAAGAAGATGTGAATGTTAAAAACTTTATTCCAGTTTACCCTATTTTCTCAAGCATTGAAGATTTTGACATTGGTGAAGTAGAAACAATGGAAGAATATGAAAAGAGGAAATTGAGACAAAGGGAAAACATTAAGGAAGATTCCTTGAGTACAAGAGAAATTGTTTTTGTGAAAGGGAAAGTGGAAAGAAGTGACATAAGAATAGCTGAGTTTGTTCCCTTCCCAATTGACTTTGACAGTTTAAAGTCTAAAAGGACAATTGGAGTTGATCCACCAAGACCAAGTGAAAAGTTCAAGAAGCCAAAAGAACATGAATATTCAAATGAAAGGCTTGGTGCAAGAAATGTGATGAATATGGTCATCACACAGACTCATGTAATGAAAGATTGAAATTCCAACCTTTCCATGTACCAGATGGAACAGAGTATGGCCAAGACTTTGTTCTATACAAACAGAAGTATGATATATATCTGGGAAAAGGAAAGGTGTGTGGAAATGAAACTTTGAACAGAGAAGAAAAGAAATTTGCAAAGGAGACAAGGAGTGACAAGAAAACTGATGTTAAAACAAAGAAACAAATGACTAAATCAGTAAGAAGAAGTGTGTCTTCTAAGAAAAATGAGAAATTGGTGAAGAAGAATTATCAGCCTGTGGAAATCAGACAAGACAGTCAATCAGTCAAATCTGATGGCTCTCAAAGATCATCAAACAGTGAGATAACAAGAAGAAAAGATGCACATTCTAGAAAGAAACCAACAGAGCTCACTGGTGATGAGAAGTTTCTACTAAAGCATGGATATGAACCACATGGTTTCCTTTGGAAACCTAAGACTGAGAGTAAGGTTGAGCAAGTTGCTGATGTGAGAGACTACTCTGAGAAGAAGGACTATGTGATAAAGGAGTACGCCACTGACTCAACTGATACCAGTGTCCAACCTCACTTGTTAAAACTCCAAGAGAGTGTGGTTATGAAACTGATAATTCAGACAACTTAGAATTGACTCATGAAGATCCTAAACCAACAACACTCACTTCCCAAGTTGTGTCTGAAACTAAATCTGATGAGCTGCAAGTTGATAAGGCTTGCACTTCATCACTCAACTAATCAAACTTTCTTTTTATGTGCAGGAACAGTCCACTCCTCTAAATGACATATGGTATATGGATAGTGGTTGTTCTAGGTACATGACTTGTGACAAGAGATCTCTTGTCAATTATGAAGAAAAGTATGAAGGTCCAGTAGCTTTTGGGAGTGATGAGAATGGTGGAAAGATTGTTGGAAAAGGAATCTTAACAAATGGGAAAGTCTCATTTGATAATGTATTTCATGTTGAAGGTCTTCAGTACAATCTGCTGAGTATATCACAAATGTGTGATAAGGGTTACAAAGTCAGTTTTGATGATTCACACTGTTTCATTTTAAAACCTGAGTTTTTAATTCCACCTGAAATGATTATGATGATGGCACTAAGAAATGGTAACTTGTATGAATTGAATATGAAAGAATCTATTTCAAGAGGAGGTGCATGTTTTGTTTCCAAAGCCACTGAAAATGAGTCAAAATTGTGGCATAGGAAACTGTGTCATGTGAACTTGAAGAACATGAATAGACTTGTCAAAGGTGAGCATGTCATAGGCTTACCTACAAGAGAATTCAAGTTGGAAGACCATTGTGATTCGTGTCAAAAGGGAAAACAACACAAATCTACTCATAAGCCAAAGCTCATCAACTCAATTGATCAAGTACTTGAATTACTTTACATGGATCTCTTTGGTCCTGTAAGTGTGACAAGTATAGGAAAGAAAAGATACTGTCTTGTGATCATTGATGACTATTCAAGATACACTTGGGTTTATTTCCTAAGTAACAAAAATGAGACTGCAGAGTTGATTAAGGGTTGTGTAACAATGATTGAGAACAAGTTGAATATGAAGGTTAAAATGATGAGAAGTGACAATGGTACTGAGTTCAAGAATGGAGTTATGCAAGAATTTTGTGCAGAAAAGGGAATACTTCAACAATTCTCAGCTCCTAGAACTCCTGAACAAAATGGTGTTGCAGAAAGAAGAAATAGAACTTTGATTGAAGCTGCAAGAACCATGCTAGCAGATGCTAACCTGCCTGTTACTTTTTGGGCTGAAGCAATAAACACTGATTACTATGTTCAGAACAGGGTGCTAGTAAACAAAAGGCATAACAAGACTCCATATGAAATATTCCACAACAGAAAGCCTTATATCATGTTTTTCAAGCCCTTTGGATGCAAATGTTTTCTTCTGAACACTAGGGATTATTTGAACAAGTTTCAAACAAAATCTCTAGACTGTTTCTTTGTTGGATATTCTACACACTCAAAAGCTTACAGAGTATATGTGAAAGACCATTTGAGTGTTATAGAATCATCTGACATCATCTTTAATAAGAAACAATTCAATACAGTTGATGGTGCAGCATGGTTGTTTGATCATGAAAAGTTAATAAGGTCTTTCAAGATTTATCCTGAAGACTTTGATGACTCATTCTAAAAAATCAGTGTAATTGAAGAGAAAAAGAAGAAACCACTGGACTTAGAAGAATTGTGGAAAAAGGTTGCTGGAAAAGAAAAGGAATATACTTTTGTGAAGAATTCCTCAAGTGATATTGTTGAACAAGTTCAAGAAGATTATCAAGAAAACAATCACAGTCCTGAACATGATCATACTGAGATAAATCAAGATAATCAAGATGTACAGAATGATCAAGTTCAGAATGAGGGAGACACAAGCAACCAAGCAAGTGAAGAAGAAGTTGCATCTACTGTAAGATTTCAAGATCTGTTTCAAAGATTGAACCTAGAAAACAATGGTGCATCTTCTTCAAGACAAAATAATGATGAAATACCAGAATTTCATGATGCAGAGACTGATTTGATCATTGAAGAACCAGAACTCAATGAGTCAAATCTTGACACAACTGTGTCTACAGATATGATTGTTCAAACTCCTTATGTGGAAAAGAATCATCCTTCTGAAAACATCATTGGAGATTTGCATGAAAGAGTTACAAGAAGTCACTCAGAAATTGCAAACATCTGTCTTTACTCCTGCTTTCTATCTCAAATAGAGCCTAAGAATATTGCTCAAGCACTAAAAGACAACAGTTGGGTAGAAGCCTTGCAGGAATAACTGGCTCAGTTCAGAGATATACATGTGTGGGATCTTGTTGATAGACCAATTGACAGATATGCAATATATACCAAATGGGTTTTTAGAAACAAAAGGGATGAGAGGGGTTTGGTGATTAAGAATAAAGCTAGGCTTGTGGCACTAGGATGCCTTCAAGAGGAAGGAATAGACTTTGAGGAAGTCTTTGCTCCTGTAGCAAGACTTGAAGCTATCAGGATCTTTCTTGCATATGCTGCCTCAAAGAACATTAAGGTGTTCCAACTTGATGTTAAGTCTGCATTCCTAAATGGAAAGATTGATGAAGAGGTGTATGTAGCTCAACCTTCAGGTTTTGAGGATCCTTTGTATCCAAACAGGGTGTATAAGCTAAACAAAACCCTTTATGGATTGCATCAGGCTCCTAGAGCATGGTATGATGAGCTGTCAAATCATCTTCTTGAAAATGGCTTTAAAAGAGGAGTCATTAACAAGACACTCTTCTACAAAAGAAAGGGATCAGACTTACTTCTGTTACAAGTGTATGTTGATGATATCATCTTTGGTTCAACAAATGAACAAATGTGTATGGAGTTTGATGGGGTAATGAAGTCCAAATACAGCATGAGTTCTATGGGAGAAATGAACTTCTTTCTTGGATTACAAGTTCAACAGAAAGCTGAAGGGATCTTCATTCACCAAAATAAGTATGTGCAGGACATCTTGAACAAGTTCAACTGTCATGAGTACAAAACTGCCTCAACTCCAATGGACACCAAGGAAAAGATGATTGCAGATGAAAAGGGGGAGCCTGTAGATGAACATGAATATAGAGCCAAAATTGGATATCTGATGTATCTGACTGCTACAAGACCAGATATCATGTTTGCTGTGTGTGTGTGTGCAAGATTTCAGTGAAGTCCAAAAGTCTCCCACATGAATGATGTTAAAAGAATATTCAGATATTTGAAGGGAAGACCAGATTTGGGAATTTGGTATCCAAAGAATCAATCATTTGATCTAATTGCCTACACAGACAGTGATTATGATGGCTGCATTATGAGCAGAAAGTCAACCTCTGGAGGATGTCAATTCTTGGGAGAAAGGCTAGTGTCATGGCAATGCAAGAAGCAAACAACTGTCTCAATCTCAACTGCAGAAGTTGAATATGTTGCTGCATCTGCCTGCTGTGCACAAGTTCTATGGATTCAGAACCAGATGCTGGACTATGGTTTGAATTTTCTAAACACCCCTATTCTTATTGAAAATACTGCTGCATATTTTAAATCAGACATCACTTCATTAGAGATTGTAATGAAAAAGG
This sequence comes from Bidens hawaiensis, assembly GCF_021521415.1. Lineage (NCBI taxonomy): Eukaryota > Viridiplantae > Streptophyta > Magnoliopsida > Asterales > Asteraceae > Bidens > Bidens hawaiensis. Next base: position 81,620 of record NW_027499630.1, on the reverse strand, counting down.
TTTAATTGAAATGAAGAAAGTTGACACAAGTGACAACTTGGCTGACCTATTCACCAAGCCACTTTACAGAACCAGATTCAACTTTCTTTTGAAAGCTCTGGGTATGATCAATTCAGATGAAGTCTGATTGAGGACATGTGCTAAGTGTGTGTCTCAATATGCTAATTGATTATTTTTTTATAGAGATAACATACTTTGAATGTTGAATGAATATGTTGGATGAATATGCCTGAGTATGATACTGAATATGTTGACTGTTATGTACTTTGACTGATTATATGTGCAAAGTATGACATAAGTGATTTGATTAATAGGTTTGCATGTTTATCAGTTAATGTATATTTGTGATGTTAAGATAAGTAGTCTTGTTATGAATTATCTGCTAAAATGCTTATCTGACATCACTGCTTAACTGCTTGAATATGTGTTTTATCTGATCTTCTAATGGTATTAAGATAGGATAGACTTTGAATGTTAGTACTGTCTACTTGTTCTGATAATGTTAAGTTTGATTAAGATTTGATTATGTGCTGCAACTGTTTATGTCAAAATAAGTTTTATATCAAAAGTAAGTGATAAAATGAATTTTCTAATGAATTTTGCATAAATACTCTATTTTGAATCAAAACATGAGCATGTTGTTAATGGTGTAGAGATATGATAAGATTATTCAGTTCAAGCTTTATAGAAGCTTAAAAGAAGGATTTTTCAATGAAAGGTCTCAGATAGTTATGTTTGCTGAAAATTATGTCATTTGCCCAGTTGGAAGGACATACACTTGTGTATGTTTGGTCCTGCAATCTGCAAAGATCAAAAGGATAGCCACTAACCAGAAAACTGAAAGCATTTGGGGAAATTATAACTTGTTTCCTATTCCTTCACTTAAAATTATGTCAATAGCTCTGACTTTGAAAGGACATATATTCATATGTATGTTTGGTCCTGTTAACCACTTGTGGTCAAACAGGATAGCCATTTACCTGACAATTAAGAGACATTGGGGTGATTGAATATTAAACTGAATATAAATTGGGAAATGATAGTACATTGACTACTTAGCCAATCACATGGATTTATTAGGCTAAAAGGACTCTTAATACAGTCATTGACATGTATGGTTGCTTTCTCATGATATGTAAAATCTAAGGTGATATAAACATAAAGAAAATGCTAAGATTTATGTGGAGTTACATTGTTGTCTATGCATGTTCCTAGATAAATCTTTTCAAATGATAGGCAGAAAAGTGATTATCCAGTCATACACAAGCCTGTTGGTCTTTGGTTACCCAAAATGAAACATCTTTTAAAAGGAATGACAAAGAACTGATGTGAACTACTTTAATTTCAAATATTTAGTCAACCAACAGTTGATATATGTTCACAAATTTTTATTAGAGAAATACAAACATGAGGGTTAATTACATAACTACAAGGGTGGAGGCAATCATATAAGTCCTTTAAACATCCTGAATGAAAGACCTGTAAGTCCGACTTGCGTGGCATGTAAGTCCGACGTTCAACCTCACATATGTTTGTAGATTTGAAAAGAAATATCTTTTAAATTTTTATAATATGTTCTGTCATTAAAAGTTTTAACCAAAACCAGGGGGTCAAAGTCAAATTGGGGTGATCTGGAGAAAGCCAAATAAGCCTTGAGGATAAATAAGGAGCATCAGACCACAACATGTGTTATCCATTAAATTTTCTGCAACTTAATTGAAACTTAATCATATCATCAAAGAAATGAAAATCATGTTAAGTCTAGACCTGCTGTTGACCTGTCTTTGTAGTCATAATAATGCTGAGAATGAAGTATTGAGAAAGCTACTTAGTCAATATGATCCCAGTCCTGAGATCTTTCAGCTTACAAAAGGAAATTGTTTTGAAATGAAACATAACTGAAATTTGATCTCTAAATGCACCATTTGCTCTTAAACTATGATCTTTAAAGATAAAACTGTTCTGACAAGTGGTTTAAGTCAAAAAGTGTTGCATTTTGCCTAAAAAGGTTGAATAAGTTCGGTAAGGTTTGATGTTATTAAACCTAAACCTTCCCAAGCACAAACTGTTTGAATATGTATTTTCGGGTAAGGTATGATGTTCTCAAACCTTTCCGGGTACAAAACAGTTGAATATGGTTGAATATGTATTTTCGGGTAAGGTTTAATGTTTTATAACTTTTCCGAGTACACTTAGATACTTTTATCTAAGTTTACAATATTCGGGCATGCTTTGAAGTATTTGATACTTTTCGAGTAGAGTTACCATTTTAGTCACTTTCCGGGCAAGCCTGATTGCTTATGATTGAATACGTATTTTCGGGTAAGGTTTGATGCTTTATAACCTTTCCGGGCACACTTAGGTACTTTTATCTAAGTTTGTCTTTTTCGGGTATGATTTGATAATTTGAATTTTCTCGGGTAGACTATCATGTTTTGTTTAGTTCCCAAGCATACCTGATGTGTGAATATGTTAATCCTAGGAAGCTTAGTGCTAACATAGGATTGTCGGGCAAGCTCTTTGAAATTTTAGACTATAGTACACTTAGGTGTTTTATATTTAATTTCATTTCGGGCATGCTATGTATTACTTATGATTATGATTGCTTTGAAATTACAAGTATTTTCGGGCAGACTTTGTCTTCCAGGCACACTTTATATTCCGGGTACACTATTGTTCCCTCAATATACTTGGTAATTTCAAAATTTGACTTTCCGAGTACACTGTCTGCTAGTTATTATTTCGGGCACACTTTATACTCTAGGAAGGTTATTCGGGTATACTTTGCATGGAAAGCCTGTTCGGGCATACCTTGTACTCTTACAAAGGTTGCTCGGGCACACTGTTCATCAAAGTGTGTTTGATTGAATCTGTTTCTAATTTTGATAGGGTTTATGCTAGATTGAGTTACTAGATTTATGTTTGGGAAATTTATTTGGGTATCTTAATTGATTCCTAGCAAGAATGGTTATTTGATATTTTATACTTGATTATTTAAACTTGTGATTAAGTTCTCAAGAAATCAGGTATTTCGGGTAAACTTTCTTCATAATGTATTGACTTTAAATTATCTAGCTTGACCAAGCAAGGTTTGTGATTAAAAGGGATCGAGTAAACCTTATAGAATTAAAAGAAAATGTTGTCAAGCAAGGCTTAATATTTCATCGGGTAAGCTTTGTGTAAGTGGAAATATACCGAATAGACTTTGCAAAGGTTTACTTTTCATAGTAAGGTTTGCTATGTCAAAATGATAAAGAGTTATATGTTTTAAAATTATTTTTAAAATATCAAATGGATAATGTTACTATTTGACAACTAATAATTCACAAAATGACAAAAAGCATTTAAAACTCATTTTCAAAAGGTATATAAGAGGGAGTTAGGCAAAATTTTCAATATTACAATTCCCTCTCTCTCTTTCCACTGCAACTGCTTACTCGCAAAGAAACCAAAACCGACCTATCGCATTCATTCTTAATCCAAACCCAAATTTGAATCAACCCACTAATTCCGACTCGGTAAGCATTAATAATGTGTTTTCCGACCACGATTAGACTACATTGGACTTTGATTATGTACTTGATTACTAATATTCTGTTTTTGTGTTTAGTTATTAATTTGTCAAAGATCAGGTTTTTCATAAAATCTCTCTCTTTCTTCTACAAATTTATAACTTGAAATTGGGTAAAGTAATAAACTTTTATGCTAATTTCACTTTGAATATGTTTGATTGTGATGTTCAAATATGGCTGAAGAGGACCAACCCAAGTATTCTTTTGAAAAGAAGCATAACATGTGTGCTCTATTGCAAGTCACACCTGACAACGAGCCGGTGGCGCCAATGATTACATGGATGGCTCTATCAAATGTTAGCTTTGCTTTCACTGAATGTCCTGTTATTTACAGAAATCATTCACTGGATTTCTGGAGATCTGCAGAACTTGTTGAGGAAATCAATGGAAATAGAATCGAGGCAACTGTTGCAAGACAAGATATATATATGAGTATGATAAGAATATGCCTGCGGTTGAATGATGATGACCATAATCATATAAACTTCAATACCGCACACCTGGTGAGAATATTTGAAGAAACGATGGGTTATCAGGGAACTGTACATGATGGGCAGTTTCAAAAGGGGATGTTTCCGATGTTTTATAGATTCCTCATTCACCATGTGATACAGGGGTTTGCTCCAAGAAAGGGATCATGGACTTTGATGAGTCATGATTTAGCAAATGCTACTGTTGGGATTATGTATGATCTACCCTTCAATTTTTCAAAGATGATATTTGATGGACTGGTAGCAAACTTGAAGAAGGCAGAAAAGGACAGGTTCTTACAATATCCAAGGTTCCTGCAGATAATCTTTAACAGAGAATTAAGAGATCTACCCACTATGGGAATTACACACCTACTGCAGAACCCTGACACATACAAGAGAATTAAGAATCCAGGTGTTGCCAATAGATTCAATTCTGAAGTTCCATTTGAGATCTTGCCATGGTTGTTGAACCATGACTTGAATGTGATGCCAGTGCCTGAGTTAAGCTCAGAGGAGGAAGGAGGAGATGATGTTGAGAGTGTTGATGATGGTTCTGATGATGAAGATGATAATATTGATGGAGATGAAGGAGGAGCTGGAGTAGCTATGGATGTTGATGCACCTGATCAGGGGGAGCAACTTGAGGAACAAGAACAACCTATTCCACCACCACCACACATTGATCAACACATTATACCCTCACCACCACAAACTCCACCACATCAAACCACTCAATCCCCACCCCAAACACTAACCATAAGCCAACCTGATACATCAACACATATATCCCCAACACCACAAACACCACCAACATCTAGCCAAATTCATTCTAATCCATTAATTCCAAGCCCACCTTATACACAATCACCACCACAATCCATTTTCCAAACTCACACCACAACCCAAGAACAAACTGAAAATGAACCATTTTCTACATCACCACACACAACACCACCCACTGACACTAACTTATTGACCTTGTTAAAAGAAAGTGCTGAGTTGAAGAGAAGGAATGAGGAGGTCACTATGGAGAATGTCATGTTATTAGATCAGTTGGTAAGGGCAAGAGTAAGAATTCAAACCCTGGAGCAGGAGGTTGAGAAGACCTCAGCTGCCCCAAAACAGGGGGAGAATGAAATAATGCCAACTGACTCTGGTGTGAATATTGAGACTGTAACTGGAACAGGTGTAGAGACTGTAGACAATTTGAAATTGATTATGAATGTTTATGATGCTGGAGAGGAGAGTAGTGAGGAAAGGAGAATTGAAGATGATAATTATGAAGGTGATAGATCAGAGGTTGGAGAATAGGACTATGATTACAATGATGAAATAGTAATTATGGAAAGGGATGAAGAGAATGTAGAGGAGACAGTGGAAAATATTGAAAAGATAAATGATGAAGAGATAGTGACCACCACTGATATAGTCACTGATGTGTAGAAAGAAACTCAAACTGATGAAATCATTCAAGGGATTACTGCTACTGAGGAGCCAATCATTACTGAAGGTGAACAACCTGAAAGCTCCAAGAGGGTAGAGTATGACCCTGAATTAGAAGCACTTGAGAAGGAGATTGATGACTATAGACAATCTGATGATGAGGAGGAAGTAGTGCCTAAAAGGATGGGTAAAGGCAAAGAAAAAGTCACAGAAGAAGAGCCTGTTAAGGCCTATCCAGAAAAGGATGTGTTGTTTACAGAAGATGCTGAAGCTGCTGCTGCTGCTGCTGCTCTAAGGGAACAAGAAAACATTTTGAGAGAAACAAGGGACAGAGAGATACTGGCCCAAACCATGGACCCTGTATAGTTGGCAGAGCAGGAAAACTTGATCAACCAAGCCAAGTTTGCAAAGAAATTATTGAAGAAGTGGCTAATTAAGAGGTGATTGAAGCCTTGATTAAGTTAAAAGAGCAAGAGGAAGCTGACAATTCCTTTGCTATGGTGGTTAGCATGTTTAAAACTCAAAGTCAACAAGAAACAAAGTCAAATGAGACTGCTGAACCAAAAAATCTGAATACTGGTATGATGGTTGAAGAGGAAATTGGTGAGTCCATTGCCTCAATGGCTGCAAAGAAATGGGCTCAACATATTAAAGATGACATTAGACAAAATCCTAATGAATGGGAGTATGTGGATGATCCCAAGTATGGAAAGAAGTACTCAAGAAAAAGGGATAGACCAGAAGCATTTATAACAGCTGAAGGTACTAAGTCTGCAAAGAAAGGAAGATGGGATGACAAGAATAAGTATTTTGTTGAAACTCCTGATGATGATGGTGATAATGATACTAGTCCAATCAGGGCAATTCCACTGCAGACACTGCAACCAGGTCAACAGATTCCAGGGGTTCCTGATATGCCCATAAGAACTGAACCAAGTACAGAGAATCCACCCTCTGATGAACCCAAGATTGATGCTATGAATGATTTAACTGAAGAGGAGGATGAGTCTGAGGAATCTGATGAGGATGATAATCCTGATGATGATCAAAGAAAAGGTGTTAAAGCTACCAATGTTGAATCTCCACAGGTTAAAATGACTAATGAGCAAAGAGCTAACATTGAGTTGAGTATGAGGGAAGCCAAAAGGAAACATCCTTTGGTTGTAAAGTTGAGAAAGCATGGAATATGTTTTGAAGCTTTGGCTGATCTTGATGATGATCAGTTGCAAAAGAGACTTGATAAGGAGATGGATGGTTTCAAGAAAAGGATGGAACAAAAGAACAGAGACTGCCAGAAATACAGAGAATATCTCAGAAGGCATAATTATTCAAAGAAGGATCTGTCTCACTTCACAGTTGACCAACTCCAAGACCTTTACAACAGTGAAAGAGAAAAGGTGATTGAAAAATGTGTGAAGGAGAATGAGAAGATTGAAAAGTTGGAAACTTTGAAAGAGAAGTTTGGAGGCATGTGTGGATACTTGCTTGAGAAAGGGTTAAAGCCTGAAATGGTTGAGAACCTATCCAGAGAATCAGTGTTGGATCAGTACAATAAACTGAAAAGAAAGGAAAAATTGAAGAGGGTCCAAACTGAGAACTCTATTAAGCAAACTGAAACTTCTGTTGAGCCTCCAATAAAGAGAAGAAAGATAATGACTATGAGGGAGAAACAGAAGATGCAAGATGAAAAGGAAATGTCCAAGGAAGTTCCTGTTGTTGAAACCCCTACTCCACAAGAAGTGAATTCTGAACCTGAAGATGAACCTTCTGTACCCTGGGAAAATGAAGAGATGATCAACATTCTAAGGAACATAATGATTACTCAAAGGGGAATGGATGAAGCCTCTTTTAATACCTTGGAAAAGGAGGATTTGAAATACCTCTTCTATACCCAAAAGGCTGAATGGGAGAAAGCTCTAAGGGAAGGTGAGAACCCTAAATAGTATGCAGATGGAAGATTTGTACCTGCTGGTTTGTCAAGAACTCCTGGTATGGAAAAAATGTTGCTAGCTCTTAAAGATGCAGGAGCAAATATTTTTGAACTTGCCAAACTTCCAACTGAAATGGTAGAAGTAATCTACATCAAAACCTTTAATTTGGGGCCTAGAAAACCCAAGAAGTCTATTACTTTCAGGCCACCAATTTCAAGAAGATATCCACAAGGTGGAAGAGGTGAATCAAGTAGGTCTGCACTACCACGAACATCAAGACCACAATCAGATGTGGATCTTCCCAGAGAACTCTACTATGATTCTGTATCTGAATGCTTGAGAGTGATTATGAAAAGCAGAAAGCTAAGAGAGATGGTTGTGAGAAGTGACTTTTATGATTATACTCAAGAACAACTAGAAAGAATGGCCACACTTGACCTGTATGATTATAGAGACAGAAACAAGATGGCAGGTAGGCAAATGAATGATCTCTCAAAGTTTTTGAAGAAAGAAGCTGACCAGGGATTCCGGTTCTTAAAAGAAAAGAGAAGTTAGAGAATGATTCAACTTCACAGATCGAAAAGGTCAGAGAAGTTGATAAAAATGGACCAAGCTGAACTGTACTACCAAATGAATGTCAGAGACAGGAATCCAGTGTCAAACCTGAATGCATGCTTAAGCCTTGGAAGAAGAATGACACGCCCCAACTACACAGTCCAAAGAAATGGCATCATAACTGAAGTTGAATACAAAGAAGATGTTGACCATTACTTGCTGAGAAACTCTGATGGAAAAGTACTGGGGATTATCAAGAAGGATGAAGACTTGAATTGCTTACATGATGAAGATCTAATGGATATTAGGGACTTGGTCATACCAAAAGGTCATACTCATTACCAAGCCCTTGATATTTTCAAAATGAGAGCTGCATCAGTGATAACAAACAGAAGACAAGCCGCATACAATGCATGGAAGAGACAAAATTCCTAGATTAGGCTTTACCTTGTAATGTCTTATAACAGCTTTTTGAATATGTAATTTGTTTATGTTAATTGATTATGTACTTTGACTTTTAATTTGATGTGTAATTTGACTAAGTGTAAGTAACCTTAGAAATGTTTTGGGTCAGCTGAGGTGTTCCAATCTAGGGGGAGATTGTTGAGTCAAACAATTGACCTAAGGGGGAGATTGTGAGACAAAGATTTGTTCTAAAGAGACATATGGGAGATTGGAATCTTCTCAACCTCCTCAGAATTCGCTAAGTATGGATCCGGGCACACCTTAGACTTCCGAGAAAGCTTCTACTTAGTCGGGTACGATATTTTGTCTATCGGCCAGGGTTATCTTCTCTAAGTCTTCTTTAGTGAATATCTGAGCAGGGTTTGCAAATTAGTGTGTTACCGGGTACGGTTCACTACTGTATGCAAGTCCAGGCAAGGATCACTTTATCAAGCAGGTTTGTTCTTCATAGCCAAGTAAAGTTCACTTCCGAGTAAGCTTTAGGCTCACCAAGCTCATGAAGCCAAGTAATTGGAAGACTGGGCAAGGTATTCATTAATAATTATGGTCCAAGTAGGCTTGATGATTTAATGATATATCTCAAATATGATCGGACAAGGTTCAAATCAAGCAAGGAATAGTGCTACCAAGCACACTTTGCTAATAAGCCATTCTCTAGCAAAGGGTTGAAGGGACCATTGAAGAACAAGGTAGCTCGTAAGGGTTTGTCGGGCAAAGTCTGGCAAAGTCAAGAAGATTGAAGTCTACCAGGTGAGTATTTTACTTGGTAAAATACTCTTCAAGTAAAGTCTACTCGGAAACTGATTCCGAGCACACTTCTATATTACCAAGTCCTAATGGATGGCAGAGCATACTTGGAAAGACAAGATTGATGCAAAGCCTACCCGGAAGACTTGTTTTACACTTAGAATATTTCTGAATATGTAATTTGAATATGTATTTACGTTTAGGGTCTTCTAGAAGGAATGACAGCTGTCCACAGGTGTCAGGCCTATAAAAGGAATAATTAGGGCACACCTGAGGAGACAGCACACACAAGGCAGACATACACATTAATTAAGAAAGAATATGTGTGTGTGACGGCTGTCTCAGTATAGTACGGATAAAACCTTTCTTCAAGAAAACCTAAATCGATTATCCACTTTGTATGATTTATATTATATAAATGGAAATCTTTTGAGTAAATCTTGTTTGTGTTGGTTACCTTTGAATACTGATTAAGCAACCATATGTTTGTCATTGATTCCGCCTTTAACAAACGGTAATCTTTCTAAATATAGCAACCCGTCATCAACTCCCTTGTCGACACATCTATTTGTGTGAGTTATGACATGATTTGAGTAAGATCCAGCTGAAATCGGGGACCTGACAGTTAATCTGTTTGTGTGCCCTTCACGTGACGACCAGTTTTGTCGTTTCTCTCCCTAAATAAACTTCAGTCCTAATTTGCAAGCCCCCTCACGTGAGGGGCTGGGGTGTATTTGGGAAAAAAAACAAGTAACAAAATTGCCCCTCACGTGAAGGGCACACTGATGGGTTTAATGACCAGACTTAACGATATTAGGGAATTTGGGTTTAATTGCAAGTGAAATGAAACCATAGGGAAGAAAATTGCAAATTTGAAACTATTTTACTAAAACTGTAGATTTAGACAAACTAGAGGGACGAAAACCATAGGTCACTAAAATAAGTATTATAATAAAGAAATGGTGAAAAGACATGTCTACCCCTGACTTAACGATTAACTTTAACGGGGTTAATAATTTGGATGTAATTGGCAAGAACTAGGAAACGTGGAGGGTCCATATGCAAAAAATAAACTTTTTGGACTAAATCGCATTATTTGCCAATCCACAAGGACGAAAATGGCACTTTACTCTTAAAAAAATTTTCCTTCCATTCCATTCCCTTTCTTATCCTTCCATCTCCTTTACTTTTCTTTACTTGGTTAAAAAACTCAAGAACAAGGCTTAAAGTTTAACTTAAGAGGTCGTTTGATTGAAGGTAATAGATTGGAAGGGGAATGGAATGAAAATATGAATGAAATGGATAAAGGAATGAAATAAATCATTACAATTCCTTTGTCTTCTTTTGTTAAAATATTAGAATAAAATAAATTATTACTTTATGTTGTTTAGTAGCAAATAAAGAAAAAACGCATGAATTAAATAGAAATGATAAATATACTACTATCTCAAAATATAAAAAAGTTGTACCAAAATAAAAAAAAAATATGGTTTGGATGGTGGTGGCGGTGGGGACGGTGATGGTGATAAAGTAGCGACGGTGGTGGTTCCAGCGGTGGTCAAGTGGTGGTGGTGGTGGTGGTGGTGTTGGTGGTCGCATGATGGTGGGGATGGTGGCAGCGACGATGAGAACGGTGGTGGTGGCTACGCGACGGTGGTGGGGGTGGCGCCAGTGGTTAAGCGGTAGCGCTGGCGGTGGTCACGTGGTGGTCTTGTTGTCGGCAACGATGGCAATGTTAGCGATGGTGGTGGCAATGGTATTGATGGTGACGACGACGTCGGTCAAGTACCGATGGCGGTGATTAGGTGGTGGTGGTGGTGTCTAGAGAATAAGGTGTAAGAGTAATGGAATAAAAGGATGGGGTGAGAAGGAATGGTTTGTGTGTAATGAGATTTCTTGTGTAATGGTTGATTGCATTCAATTTTCCAACCAAACACCCCTTTCTTCATTCTCTCACAATGACTCATTTCATTCCCTCTTTCATTCATGCATACCAAACGCTATCTAAATGAATTGAGTCGAATTGAGCCGGGCCATGTTCAAACTCGGACTAAAATATATTATAAATATGGCGAGCAACTCATTTATGTCTCACCCCGACTTAGGGCCTAGGCGTGTGACCAATAGTTGGTACCTATTTTGTGAATATATCAGAGTTGCGGGTTATTTAGTAAAAGTCTTTATTTATAATAAAATATTATTTTATTTGGAAAGCTTCTCCGATAGTAAATACCCGAGTATTTGATTTATAAACTTTGTTTGATTTTACAAATCTTGTTTACAATATATTAATAACTTAAAATTGAGCCATCTCTACCTTACGAGCATGATTGGCAATAATTCCTTGCTACATGTGCTAATCTGTTTTCCCTGAAATGTGAGAGAAAATACGTGAGTGATATGCTGGTGAATCGTTGACTCTAAAAACATTTATTAAATCTTTGACTGACTGACAAGATAGTTTTCTTGAACAATCTCAGCAGAAACGTCTCTTATTTCCGGTATTTATACCACTACTATACACAAACAATTACGGTTCTCCAGGAACTGACGCCAATTGGATAACTTTATTATGACTACTAGTATGCGGTCACATAGCATTGATTGATAGACTAGATAAGTTATGTTTGGATCCAGACACATGTGTACTCGGTCTGAGTTGCTTTTATTTTCTATCTTTTAAATTATAGGGATCACATAATCCCTTGAATCTTTGTATTTAGAGATCACGTAATCTCATAAATATTTGACTGACTTTATTAAGACAAACAACCCATTTATCTTAATGACTGATTGTAAAAGGTTTTACGTATTCATCTGTGATTGTCTGTTCTGAATGATATGGTGATCTCGTTTGAAAACCTTTATGAATGATTGATGATTTAACCTATAAACAAATAGGTTTATAAATACCCGGATAGTCTCTTGATACGGCTATAGACCTTTAATCTGATCTGAATTCTTTCTCTTTATTTGTCAATCATGTCCTGAGTTTCTTCTTCATGAAGAAACATCTATAATAGGTTTCTTCTTAAAGAAGAAACATCATTGGTCTATAACCTTTGTTTACAAATTTTTATATTTCATACTCATGAAGAAACAATTTTTTTACTATACCATTTATATGTAAACTTTTTACTTTTCTTAATCATAAATAAACATTTCAAATATACCTTTTGTATGTAAAAGTTTATGTTTCTTAATCATGAAAAAACTATATTTTAGCTATAACATTTGTATATATAATTTTATATTTCTTAATCATAAAGAAATATCATTTTAATTATTACCTGTTAATTTGATCAAGATCTAGGCTATACCTTCGACTAGGGTCCAAGTCATGTAATATAATAATAATTAAATAATAATTTAGGTAGAACCCCTACCTTACACGGGTATTCGGAGTTTATATGCCTAATATTGTATGGGCATCATTTTCTACTAGATGTCGCGTACTAAGGCTTAACCGTCGGAACTTCGGGGTTTGGCACGCACTTCGATGCTCGACATGCAAAACGAGGTAAGTGTGTGTGTGTGTGTGAGAGAGAGAGAGAGAGAGAGAGAGAAAGAGTGTGTGTGGGTGTGTGTGATAGGTGTGAGGTTGGAATGTGCCGTGAACCCCTTTATATAGGCTGATTTCTCAGCCCATCGCAGTACGCGATGGTCCCTTTAAGGCAGTCATCGCGTATCGCGATGACTCAGCATATTCAGATGATGCCACGTGTTGATGCGTGGCCTGCCACGTCTCCCATGTGTCTCCACGTGTGGACACGCGTCAACGGTAAATTAACCTGGTCATCGCGTATCGCGATGGCCTAAGGTTTAGGGTCGTCGCATATCATGACACCGCCCTTTCTGGGATTTGGTGAGACATCCATCACATAACGCGATGGCTCCTTTGCTTTTCCCATCGCGTATCGCGATGGGTTAAAATATCAGAATATTCATTTTTGATCCCTTTACTCTGATAAACTTGTCACGTCTTGGTCTTGCTTCCAATTTCCAAAATCAATAAGGCGGCTCTCAAGCGTTAATGCACGAAGTGCAAAGTGCGCCATCAAAGCGCCACATTGCACCCATTGCCCATCGCCCGTGCGCGTTGGGCACTCCGCACCCTCCGCTAGGACCACTGGATGCGCTAGACATAAAAGAATATTACTATGAAAACTCTTCTCCTTATAAATAGTTTTCAAATCTTTCTTACTTTTCATATAGGATGAGTTTTATCTTTCTTATTTATACTCATATGGATTGCTTCCACTTTTTTTCATCTTTCCATGTGGGATGTATTATTTTTCCATTTCCTTAAGATGAGATGGACTTCTTTCTGGAATAATTTTTGAGTAAAGTGCCATTTTCGTCTCTGTAGTTTGACAAATAATGCGAATTTAGTCCAAAAAGTTTATTTTTTGCATATGTACCCTCCACGTTTCCCAGTTCTTGCCAATTACATCCAAATTACTAACCACGTTAAATTTAATCGTTAAGTCAGGGGTAGACATGCCTTTTCACTATTTATTTATCATAATACTTATTTCAGTTAACTGCGGTTTTTGTCCTTGTGGTTTGTCCAAATCTGCGGTTTTAATCCAATAGTTTCAAGTTTGCAATTTTCGTCTTTTTAGTTTCATTTCCATTGCAATTAAACCCTATTTATTAACCTCATTAAGGCTAGTCGTTAACCTATGTGCGTGCCTCTCACGTGACGACCAGTTTTGTTGTTTTTCTCCCAAAATAAACCTTAGTCCTAATTTACAAGCCCACTCACGTGAGGGGCTAAGGTGTATTTAATGAAAAAGGAAAAAAGAATAAACAAAATTGCCCCGCCACGTAAAGGGCATACAGATAAGTTTAACGACCAAACTTAACAAGATTAGAGAATTCAGGTATAATTGCAAGTGAAATGAAACCATATGGAAGAAAATTGCAAACTTGAAACTATTAGAATAAAACCGAAAATTTGAACAAACCACAAGGACGAAAACCGCAGTTCACAGAAATTAGTATTATAATAAAGAAATTGAAAAGACATGCCTACCCCTGACTTAATGATTAAATTTAACGGGGTTAGTGATTTGGATGTAACTGGCAAGAACTGGGAAACGTGGAGGGTCCATATGCAAAAAATAATTTTTTTGACTAAATTTGCATTATTTGTCAAACTACAAGGACGAAAATGACACTTTACTCAATAATTTTTTTCCTTATTTTCTTACATGAAATGTTTTTATTTCTTTACTTAATTTTTCCATTACTTATTTTGAGAATATATTTGATCCCTCAACTTTACTAAGTAGTCAAATTTGGGTCAAAATTTTGAAAAAGTTACAATTTAGACTTAAACCGATTTTGAAAGAGTTGAACGAACTTCAATTTCGAGTTATTTAAATGGTCAACAGACTAACTCACACACTGTATGTAGCAATAATAATCATTAATCTATAAAGAATAACACATTTTGAAACACCTTAAGAGACGTTAGCTATAAACCGTTTGATTCCTTTTAACGGAGCTGCTAATAAGACACTCAATTCAATTTATGAGACGCCATTTATATTACTCGTATAACATATACGAATCGTATAGTTTTTTCGTACACTAACACCGTAATAGCTTTTCTGAACACGCGTTTGACCATAATCATATGACCTATACGACTTAAAGTTTATATGAGTAGTATACAATTGTCTGTACTCGTCGTTGGAGCCTTAGTCTCCGTTTAAATGGTTCACTTCTCGTCGGATTTGCCTCAACCCGTCGTCCATCACCATCACGGAGCTAGTATGACCCTTTTCTTCTACCACCGCTGACTCTGAGTTAGTTCTAGGGTTCTGACAACCTCAATAATTGGGGCTTTTACTAGAAAAATGTTCCTAAAAATCTTGATCTAAGGTTACAATGAGGTTGAGACTAATATGTTGAGGTTTTTTTTTTTTGCCAAAAGGTTTTTCAGCTAAAAACGTTTTTTAGGAGACTGACATCTAACAACGTTAGATTTCTGTTAGTCATGGATTGTTGGGAACAAACATGTTAAAAATGGGACTGTCAGCGACCAACTCGTCAACTAAGACCGTTATTTGCTAATAGTTAATAGTTAGGATGATTAATCGAATTTTCCTTTCCAATATTACTTCTGGAGCCGGTTTGGAAAGTGGGAAATAATCACTTTCTTTGTTTGCCACAAGAAAAATCTAATGAATTTTAACAAAAAAAAGTCATTTCATAAGTGCAGTTTAGCAGGGGGATTGTTTAGAGTTTGAAAATTTTTGTCATATAGTACATAGTAGTATGCTTAATATCTTATAATAAAATTCAAGATTAACTCGTATGGCTCAATACTATTTATATGTGCTTAGAAGTCGTATTGATCTCGTATAGGCTCAAGATGGATAAAACTAACTCATCTTAACCCAAGTGAAAGTTAACATACAAAAGGTTTTAAAAACCCTTCAAAAAAATATTCAAAAAAACTATTATAAAAATAATAACTCAAAATATAAATTAAAAACGCAAAATGTAAAATAACTAAAATGTTTCCCCTATCCTCTTCGTTCATAAAAAAAAAAAAACTTTTTTTTCCGGTTCAATTTCGAGTTTTTCGGGGTTTTATTTCGGTTCGGTTTTGTTTTTTTTCTCATTTCGGTCGGTTTCGGTATCTGCTCGGTTTCAATGATTTCGGTTTCGATTTCTCGGTTTTTTCGGTTTCCGTGTTGTTTTGTTTTAGTCAGTTTTTTCGGTTTCATTTCGTTTTTTTTTGTTTCGTTTCGATTCATTTGTTTTATTTTGGTCGGCTAAGTTTCAGTTTTTTTGTTTCGTTTTAGTAAGCTTTTTGATTGCATTTCGCTTTTTTTTTGTTTCGTTTTGGTCAGTTTTTCGGTTTCATATCGGTTTTTTTGTATCGTTTTGGTCGTTTTTCTATTTCGGTTTAGTTTCGTTTCAGTTTTTATGTTTCGTTTGTCGGTTTGTTTTGGTCTGGTTTTTAAATTGCATTTTTAGTTTTTTTATGTTTCCTTTTGGTCAGTTTTTCAGTTTCAGTTCGGTTTTTTTTTGTTTCGTTTCGGTCGTTTTTCTATTTCGGTTCAGTTCGTTTCGGTTTGTTTGTTTCGCTTTGGTCGGTTCTGTATTTTTGTTTTGTTTTGGTCAGGTTTCAGTTGCATTTCGCTTTTTTTTGTTTTGTTTTGGTCGTTTTTCTATTTCGGTTCAGTTTCGTTTTGGTTTTTTTGTTTTGTTTCGGTCGATTCGGTGTTTGTGTTTCGTTTTGGTCGGTTCGGTGTTTTTGTTTTGTTTTGGTTCGCTTTTCAGTTGCATTTCGTTTTTTTTTGTTTCGTTTTGGTCAACTTTTCGGTTTCATATTGGTTTTTTTGTTTCGTTTTGTTCGGTTTTCTATTTCGATTCAATTTTGTTTCAGTTTAGTCGATTCTGTGTTTTTGTTTAGTTTTGGTTAGCTTTTCGGTTGCATTTCACTTTTTTTGTTTCGATTTTGTCAGTTTTTCGGTTTCATTTTGTTTTGGTCGTTTTTCTATTTCGGTTCAGTTTCATTTTTGTTTCGTTTAGTCAGTTCGGGGTTTTTGTTCCGTTTTGATCGTTTTTTGGGTTTCAGATGAGTTTTGTTTCACACATGATAGTTTGGGTATTTTGAAATAGATAAATTTTGGATAACTTGGATATTTTGTTTTGACCCATTTTAATCTATAAATGAAACTCACTTGTATATTTTCAACCCATCATGACCCACTTGAAGAATTTTTATGATCCATCTACCCATTTTACTTTTAAAGTTTATCCATCTTGACCAAAAATAACCCATTTGGGTTGGGTTTACCACCCTTAGTGTATATATATATATATATATATATGGGAGGAAAATTTTGAGAACTTGATGAGTTGTAAGAACTTTGAGAATTCAATTTTGGATAACACATTTAATTAAATAGTATGAAATATGTGGCTGAGATTAAATTTAATTAAAAAATGAATCATGAGAGAGAATAAATATTTTTGATAATTACACAAGTTTAAATGTTAGTTACACATGTGTAATAAGTCGATTTGATGTGTAACAAAATATTGTAATTTTTTGTACATTACTTACACTTACGCATTACACACGTGTAAAAAAAATTCAAATTTTTTTTTTGTTATATTGAGTTCTTTCGAGTTCTTAAAGCTTAAAGCGGTTTTCAAAAGAAATCAATCATATATATTTATATATTGGGCTATAATACTATTACATCAGAAAAACCAAAACTCACAATTTACTGATTGAACGTCACATGACGCATATTTTATAGTCCCCGACTACATGTAATCTAATAAAACATTGTTAACAAGGGGAGATGGAGATGCTTTTTTTTTTTGTTTTAATTATTGATGTGACAACTCAATGCTTTGAATAGTTGATTTGATACGTTGAGCAGTGTAAACATGGGATTCTTATTCTACCTTTTCTCGTTTCAAATTACTTTTAACATAAATATATCTATTTTTATCGTATGTAATCCTCAAATTACATATTGTTTTACTTGGAAAACAGTGGTGAAGCATTTTGTGTGCACGTAACATAACATCTATCTCTGTTTTCATGTACCTCACATGTACAATGTACAACATGCTTATATAAATTATAGACCGTAAAATGTAATAATTATATAGGATAAAATTTAGACCATATACATAGACATAAAATGCAAAACGCATCATATTCCAAAATTCCAAATGAACCTCAAAACACCAATTTCCATCTAAAACAAGCCACCACAAACTATATTAGAAAATATTAAAAAATATATATAGATTTAATTATGTTTGTAAGGCCACCCGTAATTGACGTAATGTTGGGGCGATTTTTGGGCGATCCACCCCGGCGAAATGTGGGGCGATAAGAGGGGGTGGTGCAAACCTTTTGTCGTCGGCTTGTGTTGTTTTGCTATTATTATTATATTGTGTTTGTGAGAGAGGGAAATATATATATATATATATATATGTGTGTGTGTGTGTGTGTGTGTGTGTGTGTAGGTTGTATATAGGTCTACAACACCATAAAAACAAAAACATGTCATTTGCTGACTGGTTGCCACATGACGCAAAAGGTTTTATTTTGTAGCTCTTTCACTGCACATAGCCTAAGAGAATGGTCCCGCACTAGCCATCTACAATCCTAGACTTGCCAGCCGGACTTGTAGACCACAATCAGGAAGTCCATTTCCCAAACGTCCATGCCTGTCAAATTATCCAAACAACAAATACAACCCCATAGACTTGATCGTTGTGGGTGCTCCAGGATTTCATTAGACCGTCTTTTTGATTTCTAGTGTCTAAAATGAATATGGAGCATGGAGACCTTATATAATGTTTCTTCTTCAAAAGATCGACGATAAATACCCTATTTATCACTACTGTATTAGAATTTAGAGCACTTTTAGTCCATTCTTCATTTTCCATCCCTATAATAACACTAAAAACATCATCTTTTATCTAATTATTAATTAAATACTATTTTTTTATACTTTTATCATTACATTTTCTCTCTACTTCACTCACAAGCACTTTAAAAAATATTAAAAATTATAGAGATGAATTCTTCAAATTTAACCATTAACAAATGTTTTCTCCCTTCTCCACTCACATCCGCTATTAACCATATCTAAATAAAAAAAAAAACCCTGTCATGTAAAATTTGGAGAATCTGTATAAACAACAAAATTTCATATTTTAGAAGTTGTAGCTGAGAAGAGAATATCAACAACGGTTGTTTTGATTGATGGAGGGCGAAGTGGAAGTGAGGCTTCCATCTGATATCGGAGATATGCGCTGAGAGGGTTCTCCCACTGCGGGAAGTCTCTTTCGAATCAGCTCCGCCTCCACTTCCATATACAATCTCAGTGGTCAAACTCTACGGACATCCGACCATTCACCCTGACCCTTCTTCTACTCCTCAAACTAAATGTTTATTATATATAAATTATGTCCAGGAAGTGCCAATCGCCTCGCCTTCATAAGAGTGGTGCTAGTCCTGTTGTCATTTCTCAGCATTCAGCCTTATCTTGTTCTAGTTCAAATGGTAACAACCACAACTTCTATGGCGATACTAATTGCACTACTCCGGTTGAAAAGAAACTACATATCTCATTCAAACTGTATAATAAGCCCGCAGTCACTCATTCTTGCTGAGCTGGAATTCAGCAAGTTATTTATCGTGCATAGTTACGTTGGGAGGACCAAGTTGGAGGATTGTGTCTCTGTTGAAGACGCACTCGATGAAATCGTTGCAAATGTTTGATTTTGAGGCGGTAGCCGTTACTGCCAACCGTCTGTCTGATGGAGCCATGGTGCATGATCCTTTTTCCCGTTTTCTGTAGAAATAGTGGATGTCATGAGTTTAAATAGTGATGTCGTTTTATTTATTTAATTGCAGTATCTTGACTGGGAAGACACACTTGTATTATTGTTATGTGAGTTCTGATGGAAGCTACCAATTTAAGGTTTGTGCTTTCTGCTCTCACTATCAATAGTTATGAGTTATGATAGAGGATGGCTCATAAGTTATGTATTGTGCTTGGTTATATAGAAACACACAAATGTTCTCATAATGAAAATATTAGCTAAAACTCTTGCCTTGCATGTGACCTGGAGTGCTATTGTTGACTAATTCAACATTAAACTTAACCTTGGATCATAATATTATCCTATTTTCACACAATCTATACAACAACAAGAATGCCATATAAAACTTTTGGGAGATTTGAGTCAAACAGTTTCTTCTTATATCTCTTAATCGGTTCAAAGGAATAAAGAATACAGGATTTAAATGTTCTTGATGTTTACCACTTGTTCTTGATGCGAGTAACATGAAACATAAGGAAATATGGATAAAAATCATTCGTTATACACAACATCAAACAAAGGGTAAAACAGTCCATCAAGGTCTTACCAATTTCCAAGGGACAATTGGTAATTATTCATAATTTTCAGCTGGAAATGTAATGCTATCATACAAGCTTTACATTGCTTCCTTATTTTTTCGATGTCTTATTATTTGTTTAAGTAATTTAATCTCCATATAATTATTCAGGGTCCATATCTTGATAACCGAAAAACTCACCTGCAAAGGGAACTAGGAGACGAAAACGTGTTGATTGTCAAGTTTGCAGAGGCTGCAGACATGATAACTTGGAGAAATTATGAAGCTATTGCAGAAGCAGGGATTCTTGTCGGGCTAACATGTTATCGCTTTTTTGGTAATTTCATAAAATGCAACTTTAGCCAGTGCAAAATGTGCTATTGATATCTTATGTATGACAACTTGTTTTTTTTTTTTTTTGTTTTAATACTTTGATATCTCAGTATTCAAAGACGAGGCAAAGAAAGGCAAACTAAGGGAAAAGAGTACAAGAAACGAGTGTCATCCGTGAAATGCTATTTTGTTAAAAGGGTATCTATTGCACCATGTAATGATAGAGACACTTTCTTAACAAGTTACAAAACTACTCCTGATGTACGGTGTCTCTTCATGCATGTGCATACAGTCTCTACCATACCCAAGTACAATGCTAGGTTAGTACATCAAAGATGACCCGTTAACAATAAGTAAAAGGCTCAAAATTAAGTAAATGCATATATAGATAAGGCTGTAAACGAACTGAACCGAACGAGGCCTTGCTCATGTTCGTTCATTTAGTATTAAACTTGTTCAAGAACGGTTCATGAGCGCCAACCGAATGGAAAATCTTGTTCGTGTTCGTTCGTTAAGGAATTGAACTTGTTAATGAACACATACGAACATGTACCATTTAAGGGGAAAAAGCAACATTCTTAATCCAAAACATTAGACTTAGTCACCTTCTAAATATAAAGTTAAGCACTTGAGATAATAATAGTCATAAAACATATTGTAATCGGTGGTTTTATTCTGATATTGTAATCGGATCACAAGTTAGATTTGTTGTTAGTTAAAGAAAGACTTTATAAAACAAACCTCTAACGAAGCGAACTGAACATAAACAATAAAATTAATAGATTTAAATATTAGGTTGGTTATTACAAATAAAATATTATAAAAATATAAAACGAACCTTTAACTAACAAACATAAACAACGAACGTAAATGGACATAAACGAATACATTACCTGATGGAAACGATCCACTAATTCAACGGTCACAAGCTGATGCCTTTAAATTATTGGCCGTTACCAAAGAATACGGGTCAGGAGACGGGTCAAGTTTGCATTACGGGTCGACTACTTCATGGGTCAGTTTGGTTGGAATTGAAAATGTAGCCCACGTTGAGTGACCAGAGGCCCACATCAGCCCATTAGCAGATTCAATCCATGCATGCAGTTTAATTTTAAGTATCTTATCTTATTTTCTAATTGTAATTTACTTCCTGCATTTTATTTTCTATTTACGTGTTCTGTTTATTTCCCTAAAGGATAGGATCATGGTGAACCATTGCTATCTCAAGGTTGGCATCTTGAGAGGTGAACTTTGGATCCTTATTCGTGATAGGTGGTGTGACTGTATCCTATTACGGATTCGGCTTGCTCATCTGATTTAACGCGGGTGGTGTGTCTGTATCCCGGGTTATCCGTTGGAATCATTATCGTTTGAATTTTCAATCACTCGTTAGCCGTTCGAAGCCGGGGTACCATCATTTGGTATCAAAGCCGAGGCTTGCTTTTCCATCGCTACAATATTGTCTACTGATCTTCATATGGCACCCGACAGTCGAAGTATGGAACGACAGTTGAAAGAACTTCAAGACCAGGTCAGAGAGTTGACGTTATCCCTACAACATCATCGTGAGTATGATCGCTCCCCTCGACGTTACAGACCTGAAAATGAATACGATGACAGTTATTCTTCTGCCGGTGATTACAACCTGTATGGGCGACAGGACCCAAACCCCACTTTCAACAATGACATTAAAGTGGACATTCCCGAATATGATGGGCGGTTAGATCCGGATGAATTTGTTGAGTGGCTCCGGACAGTTGAGCGGGTTTTCGACTATAAGCAAGTACCAGACGAGAAGAAGGTCAAAATCGTGGCGTTGAAACTCAGAAAGTATGCTTCAACGTGGTGGGCAAACATATGCTCAAAACGTGAGAAACAAGGAAAAGAAAAGGTTCGAACATGGCATAAGATGAAGAAATTGCTTAAAACTAAGTTTTTACCGGTTTATTATCTTCAAGAAAGTTTTTCCAAATTACACTCCCTCAAACAGGCCGGCCGACCAGCCGAAGAGTACTCCCAGGAGTTTGAATACTTGATGATGAAGTGTGGTCTTGATGAGGATGATCCTCAAACCTTAGTTCGATTTATTGGAGGACTGGATTATCGCATTGCCAATATAATTGAATTACATCCCTATTCCAGCCTTTCTGAACTAATTCTAATGGCCCACAAGGTTGATTCTCAGCAAAAGTCCAAAGGAAAGCTAGAGGCCCAGAAGCCAGTTAACAAGTCCACCTCATTCCCTAAGTCCCATAGCCCAACTATCCCAGACAAACTATCTGCTAATTGAACTTCATCCTCCAATGTTCCAAAAGCTCCCCGTCGATGTTTTAGATGTCAAGGACTGGGGCATTTTGCATCTGAGTGCCCAAATAGCAAGATCATTACACTCGCTCGTCGATGGACCATGTTTTGAGAAAGAAGAATCCTACAACCAACCAATCCAATTCGATAAAGAGGAAGAAGTGTTGGGCCTGATGTTGGGGAGTTATTCGCCGAGTGCTGAATAGTTGCAATGTGCAAGAAGACCAGCTCCAACGGGAATCAATTTTTCATACCCGTTGTACAATCAACAACAAGGTTTGTGATGTCATCGTTGATGGAGGTAGCTGTACCAATCAAACCCTCATCTCTAAGCTCGGGTTGGCCACTGAGGTACATCCACCTTCAAAGAACTTATTATGTTGGGCCTCGAAGATGATAGCGACTCCTTGCTAATTGAGGTACATCCTTTAGCACAACCTTTGTTGATTGCTTATAATCATGTTTTTCCAGCACAAATTCCTCCTGGATTACCACCACTATGAGATATTAAACATAAAATTGATCTTATTCCAGGCTTGGTTCTACCCAACAAACCAGCCTACTGAACCAATCCTGTTGAAACGGCTGAGATTCGTAAACAAGTTGATGAATTACTAGCTAAGGGTCTCATTAGGGAATCTCTAAGTCCCTGTGCAGTACCTACTTTGTTAGTACCAAAGAAAAATGGTGAATGGCGGATGTGTGTTGATAGTCGAGCAATTAATAAGATCACCATTAAGTATCGGTTCCCGATTCCTCGACTAAATGATCTTCTTGATGAGTTACATGGTTCAACAGTTTTCACAAAAATCGACTTACGAAGTGGGTACCATCAAATCAGAATTTTTGAAGGGGACGAGTGGAAAACGACATTCAAGACTAAGGAAGGTCTATACGAGTGGCTTGTCATGCCTTTCGGGTTATCAAATGCACCGAGCACTTTTATGCGTTTGATGAACCAGACCTTGAAGCCTTTCATTGGCAGATTTGTTGTTTATTTCGACGACATTCTGATCTATAGTCGATCCAACGAAGAGCACACGAACCATTTGCAGCAGGTTTTTGAGGTCCTGGCTCGTGAAAAAATTATACGGGAACCAAGACAAATGTCATTTCTTCACTCCACAGGTTGTATTTTTGGGCTATGTGGTTTCAGCTCAAGGCATTCAGGTTGATGAACGCAAAGTACAAGCTATTCGTGATTGGCCCGTACCCACTTCCATTCAGCAAGTTCGAAGCTTTCATGGGCTTGCCTTGTTCTATAGGCGGTTTGTGAAAGATTTTAGTACCGTGGTTGCCCCGTTAACTGAGTTAACCAAGCTCAAGCGGTTTGAATGGACGCCTCAAGCACAAGCAACTTTTAAAGAATTAAAAAGACGTTTGACTTCGACCCCGATATTGGCTCTTCCCTGTTTCGATGAAATGTTTGAGGTCGAATGTGATGCATCAGGGGTCGGGATCGGGGCTGTTTTGTCTCAGTTAGGAAGACCCATTGCCTACTTCAGCGAAAAGTTTAACGATGCCAAGAAACGGTACTCAACTTATGACAAAGAATTTTATGCCCTTGTACGTGCTTTAGAGCATTGGCAGGACTATCTCCTTCTAAAAGAGTTTATTCTTCACTCTGACCATGAAGCGCTCAAGTATATTCAGGGTCAACACAAATTACAGCCCCGTCATGCTAAATGGGTCGAATTTATTCAATCGTTTTCTTTCACAATTCGCCATAAATCGGGTCGGTTAAATAAGGGAGCCGATGCCCTTTCACGGAAGCATCTTCTTGCCACTACTTTGGATGCAAAGTTTGTTGGAATGGATCTCATAAAGTCCGAGTATGTCACTGATTTGGATTTCAGCGAGCTATTCATGCAGTGTTCCCACCATCCCATCAAGGACTTCCATCTCTCCAATGGTTATCTTTTCAAAGGGACTTGTTTATGTATCCCTCGAACCAGCCTTCGCTTATCTCTGATTCAAGAATTGCATGAAGGCAGTCTTTCGGGTCATTTTGGAGCTGGTAAAACGAGTCTTCTTGTCAAGCAATATTTTTATTGGCCACGGTTGGTCCGTGATGTTGAACACTACGTTCAACGTTGTCTTGTGTGTCATATTGCCAAGGGGCGCTCACAAAATCAAGGATTATACATGCCTCTACCCGTTCCCCAGGCACCGTGGGAAGATCTCAGCATTGATTTTATCACCGGGCTACCAAAGACACAACGACAGAAGGATTCAGTAATGGTGGTTGTAGACCATTTTTCCAAAATGGCTCACTTTGTTCCTTGCCATACCACATTCGATGCTGTTCAGATTGCTGATTTATACTTCAAGCAAGTGGTGCGTTTGCATGGCATCCCTAAATCTATTGTCAGTGATCGAGATCCCAAATTTCTTAGTCATTTTTGGTTGACCCTGTGTCGAAAAATAGGTACTAAACTCAAGTTTAGCACATCGTGTCACCCTCAAACCGATGGGCAAACCGAGGTTACCAACCGTACATTGGGGACCCTACTTCGAGCCCTTGCAAGGAAGAAACTTACTCAATGGGATGTGGCTCTACCTCACGCCGAGTTTGCCTACAATAGGGTCCCACATAAAGTGACTGGTCGTAGTCCGTTTGAGATTGTTTATGGTGTCAACCCCATCACCCCAATTGATTTAGTTGCTTTGGATACATCTGTTCAATTCAGCCATGATGCCGAGGCTCGGGTACGAGATATTCAAGCCATTCATGCACAGGTTCGTGATCAGGTAACCAAGCTAAACATGCAGGAAAAGGCACGCCTTGATAAACACCGAAAAAATATTGCATTTCAGCCTGGTGATCTAGTGTGGATTCACCTCAGCAAAGATCGTTTTCCTACTAAACGGCGCTCCAAACTCAGTCCACGTGCAGACGGGCCTTTCAAAATCGTTTCTAAAGTCAATAACAATGCATACAAGGTCGAGCTTCCTGGTGATTACAGCGTTTCTGCTACCTTTAACGTGACTGACCTGCAACCATACCATGACCCTGATGAACTTATTCCAAGTTTGAGGGCAAACTTTTCAGACGCAGAAGGGAATGATGGAAACAATACACTGATTCAACGGTCACAAATTGATGCCTTTAAATTATTGGCCGTTACCAAAGAATACGGGTCAGGAGACGGGTCAAGTTTGCATTACGGGTCGACTACTTCATGGGTCAGTTTGGTTGGAATTGAAAATGTAGCCCACGTTGAGTGACCAGAGGCCCATATCAGCCCATTAGCAGATTCAATCCATGCATGCAGTTTAATTTTAAGTATCTTATCTTATTTTCTAATTGTAATTTACTTCCTGCATTTTATTTTCTATTTACGTGTTCTGTTTATTTCCCTAAAGGATAGGATCATGGTGTAGTGGGTAGTTGTAATTTCTCTTGTAACAAAAACTTGCAGTTCGTGAATGAATTCAGAGAAATTATGTTTATCATTTTGTTTAGTTTTTTCCCCACTGGAAAGCTAAATTAAACCATTGCTATATCAAGGTTGGCATCTTGAGAGGTGAACTTTGGGTCCTTATTCGTGACAGGTGGTGTGACTGTATCCTATTACGGATTCGGCTTGCTCATCGGATTTAATGCGGGTGGTGTGTCTGTATCCCGGGTTATCCGTTGGAATCATTATCGTTTGAATTTTCAATCACTCGTTGAAAATTTTGAGGTGCATTGTGATGCATCGATACAGGGTCTCGGTTGCGTGTTAATGCAACTCGAGAAGGTTATAGCCTATGCCTCTTGACAGCTATGGATCCACGAGAAAAATTATAAAACCCATGACTTGGAACTCGGAGCTGTGGTGTTTGCTCTTAAGATATGGAGACATTACTTGTACGGTACCAGACTTAGACCACGAGTCTCCAACATATCTACGATCAAAAGGAGTTGAACATGCGACAGCGTCGTTGGGTCGAGCTAATTAAAGATTATGACTGTGCCATCAAGTACCACCCTGGAAAGGCCAATGTAGTGGCTGATGCTCTCAGCAGAAAGGAAACCAAAAAGCCTAGATGAGTGTAAGCATTACAACTCACGATTCATGCCATTTTACCTGATCAAATTCGTAATGCTCAACTTGAAGCTTTGAAAGACGATAACCTCCTATCAGAACTCATGTGGGGCATGGATAAGCAGCTTGAAACCAAATTGGACGGGGTCTGATATTTCAAAAACCGGATTTGGGTCCCTCAATACAGAGACTTAAGAAATCTGGTGATGGACGAAGCACACAAATCCCGATAATCCATTCACCCTGGCTCAGATAAAATGTACCATGTCCTAAAGGAACTCTACTGGTGGCCAAACATGAAAGCCGACATTGCCACCTACGTGAGCAAATGTTTGACTTGTGTAAGAGTCAAGGTGAAATATCAGAAACCATCTGGTCTGTTACAACAACCGGAACTCCCAATGTGGAAATGGGAACACATTTCCATGGATTTCATCACGAGATTACCCAAAACACCGACGCGATGCGATACCATCTGGGTAATCGTTGACCGGTTGATTAAGCCTGCTCACTTCTTAGCGATCAACGAATCGGACAAAATGGAAAGACTGACTCGCGTCTACATGAAAGAAGTAGTGTCCATACACGGAGTGCCTGTCTCAATCATATCTGATCGAGATTCTCGTTTCACTTCGCACTTTTGGAAGTCACTACAGAGCGCACTAGGCACCCGAATTGATATGAGTACAGCATACCATCCTCAAACGGATGGGCAAAGTGAACGCACCATTCAGACCTTGGAAGACATGTTGCGTGCATGCATGTTGGATTTTGGAAAAAGTTGGGAACCCCACTTGCCCTTGGTGGAGTTTTCGTATAATAACAGCTACCACGCAAGCATTAAAGCAGCGCCGTTTGAAGCGTTGTATGGACGAAAGTGTCTATTGCCTCTTTGCCGGGCTGAATTAGGTGACAGCCAAATCACTGGCCCCGAATTAGTGCTCGAAACCTCAGAAAATATTGTCCAAATCCGAAATCGCATGGCAGCAGCACGAGATCGCTAAAAGAGTTACGCCGACAAGCGCTGAAAACCTCTGGAATTCCAAGTGAATGACAAGATTTTACTGAAAGTCTCACCTTGGAAAGGTGTAGTTCGCTTTGGAAAGCGAAACAAACTCAACCCACGATACGTTGGCCCATACCGGATAACTGAACGTATTAGTCCAGTAGCGTACCGATTAGACATACCAACGGAACTCAGTGGCATACAAAACGTTTTCCAGGTATCCAACTTGAAGAAATGCCTTTCTGACGAAACACAAGCAGTTCCTTTGGGCGAGTTGCAAGTTGATGAACAGTTACGCTTCATCGAAGAACCAGTCAAAGTTTTGGATTGGGAAACCAAAACACTCAAACATAGCAAGATTCCTATCGTTAAAGTTTGTTAGAACTCAAGACGTGGACCAGAGTTCACGTGGGAACGCGAGGATCAAATGATGAAAAAGTATCCTCACCTTTTCGAAGGGTTAACCAAGCACCGAAAACCGCGAAAGTCCACAAATCTTCAGAATACACCAGAGGTATGAATTAAATTTCGGGACGAAATTTCTTTCTACAGGGGGATGATGTGACAAACTGAAAATTTTTGCCTTTTTCAGACACCCATCGCGACTTGACACAAATTTTCGGGACGAAAATTCTTCAACATGGGAATGATGTGACACTCGTCAATTTCAGGTTAACTCCGTTAATCTGAACTCCGTAAAGATCACACGAACTGTAACGCATATCTCATTACATTTAAACTAGGATTTAAATGACGCATGATAATCACTACACAAGTAGCCTTTTTGAATTTCACCGAAACACACGAGTCGAATCAAACCGTTGGTGAACAAATAATAAATATAATAAACACGTACTTGGTACAATATGTATTAGGTTGTGATAATATATGGTTATATGTGACAAAGTGCTTTGTTTGTGCTAGAAATTGATTAACTAAAAGGTTAGGGGGTTAAATGTAACATAATTAATATTATAATCAAATTATTACCCAACCCTAACTCCCTCTTTCCCCCCTACGATCGTTCTTGCCCCCCTCTCCCTCTCTTGGCAGCCGTAACACAAACACACACATACATACAAAGTGATTTCAGGCTTGTTGTGAAGGATTCAAGGTGCTAGATAGGTAATTAACATCCCCTTTAGTCATTCTATGAGTTTAATTATGCTATTGAAGGTGTTAATCAAAACCCTAAATCTTGAAAGTAATGATTGAAGATAAATTAGGGTTTAATTATGTGTTGTTGATGATTTCTAGAGAATTGATAACTAGTTGTGTTGTTATTGATTGTTAATTGCATGTTTATTGAAATTGAACTTTGAAGTAAAACCCTAATTGTGTATGTAAAGTGAAATTGAGATGCATGGTTGGTGGATTATGCATCTAGAGAGTTGTATGTATGAGTTATAGTGCATAGGTTAATTGTATGCTGAGTTTTGATGAAAACTGATGCTGGACAGATTCTTGAATTCGTATTTAAATAGCTGTAACTCGATGTTAATGTTGTGTTTGGAAGTAATTATTGACTCTATGATGTAGTAGGTCGAGTCTAGTTTCTAAAAAGTATGAATTTGTAATTTTTGGACATGTAAAAGTTAGTTTTTATTATTTTACAAATCTGTTGTGTAAGTCTGATTCGGGAAGCTTGCTGCTAGGCTGTTTTGCGATTAAGATATCTCATAAACGACAAGACCAATGTGGTTGATTCCACTTCTGGAAGTTAATATTTTGAGTTAGAAATCTAACGCAACTGGTCTTGCATTAATTGGATTTTTCATGTAACAGGAATAACAAATAAAATTTTAATGCGCATGATAATGACTGCTGCGTGTTTACTGTGATGTTTTGATCATTGTGAGAAAACCGTATATGATAAAAATATAATAAAAATATTTTTAGAAACCTAACTAAAGTGCGCTTCTGTGATGACTTTTGGTGATTTATTGGACGTGTATTTATTTATTAAATAGAGTAATCGTGTCGAGTGAAAATCTGCCTGGATAAAATAGCTGCTGAATTACTTAGGTTAACATGAAAAGTGCATAGTTGATCGATGTTTGCTATGTGTGTGACTTAATTGCCCTTGTGGGAGTTAGTTTATTAGTAATGTACAATAGTAACACTTGACACGATATTTGTTCACGCATGTAGCTTATCACCAACGTGTTTGTCGAGTCGCACTTATTTCACAAACGAAACACGAAACGTATCTCATGCATAAGTTTTATGTGTAGAGTCTAGGGACTCACTCGTAGTATAAATACTTAAAAAATCTCATTTTTGTTTTAGAGCACTAGTGAGGATTTTCTGTGACGCACACCTCTCTCGATTTCTTTTTGTTATCTTCGCAAACAGTGAGTTTCACGTCCCCTTTTTACTCTTTTTAAACGCTTTTATTAGGGGGAGATAACATACTCCAACGCTGTAGATTTTGTTTAGTTTTTATATATCACTTGTAAGGCTAAGTGGCAAACAAACCAACCAAAGTCCTTCATAACATTGAACCGGTTAATATTTGTATAATAGCGAGTCACTGTTGAGTAGTACTACTGGGTTTGACAAACCCCACCCAACTCTAAACTCGACTGTAGGTCGAGTGGGTGTAATCTTGGCTAACACATTACCGTGGTCGTGGTTGACATGGTGACAAGGCAATTGATAAACAGTCAGCTTCGGTGTCGAACACTTAGTAATACATGCTTGATAGGTTAGCTACCTATTGATGTATAATTGACTTAACACTATCTGGTAACGCAAACGCAAACACAAACGCTTTAATTTATTTGTATAAACTTGTGAACTCACCAACCTTTGTGTTGACACTTTTAGTATGTTTTTCTCAGGTAGCCGAGGCGGGCGCGCGGTATAGGACATGCATTCTCTAAACACCAATGCTTTAAAAACTCCTTTACTTTTTTATCTTGATAACTTGGGTTTTAAGTCGTCCTGTGTGGCGCAACGTTTTGGTTTACAATTTACGCTTCTGCATTTCATTTAAGACTTGATGTCTTGTTGGTTTTGAAAACTTTAAATATGGTGTTTGATTATAACTAATAATTCCGATCCTGTTTACTCACACCCTCTGACGGTAAAACTCCGTTAGTGGATTTTGAGGGTGTGACAAATATATTGTTCGTTTTACTAATATCTTAATAGTCTTGGTAACGTTTTTCGTCAAGTCTTCAAGTCGATAAAAGTCAAACCTGTAATAATGCATATAATAATATTTTGTCAACACGTATGTTGGTGAGCAATTTCATAGTTTGAGTATATATAATATGAGCAAAATCCACAAACGTATATGAGACTATAAATAAAAGCATCAATCGTGGTATATAAAAACATATGTAATGAGGATCCTTTCTACTCGGTAACAACCGACATACTCGGATAATGAGGCCCTTTGAGTAAGATCCAGCTGAAATCGGGGACCTGACATAAAATAATAATTAAACATAATTATTACCTTTAAACTAATTAATTTAATATAAAACTTAACCCTAATTTAATTATAATAATAAACTATTAAGAAAACTTAGATTAATTCAGATGATAAAAACAACTACATAGGCTAGAATCCCCAAAGTTACGGTTATTAATTAAATGAGAAACTTAAGTTATGGAACCGGGATCGTAAAATAGACCCTTGACAAAAAACCCGACAGGACCCTTGAACTTCAAGAAGACGTCTATGTATTTCTAACAAGTTTTAAGACTCACTAGTTTTATGAATTAAATTTCCTTGCGGTTATTTAATAATTTATGTCTAAGTATCTTTATGACGAAATCCTACCTTACAGCGCGGAAATCAAAGATAGTTAAGCAGACTCAAATACAGAGCATCCACCCTCTGATGAACCCAAGATTGATGCTGTAAATGACTTAACTGAAGAGGAGGATGAATCTGAGGATTCAGATGATGATGATAATCCCGATGATGATCAAGGAAAGAGTGCCAAGACTGCAAATGTTGAGACTCCACAAGTAGTAATGACTGATGAGCAGAGAGCAAACATTGAGCAGAGTTTGTTGAATGCTAAAATGAACAATCCTTTGATTAAGAAGCTAAGGGCACTTGGTGTGAACTTTGAAAGTGTGGCTCATATGAATGATAGTGAGTTGAATCAGAGACTAGAAGAAGAAAATGAAAAGATCAAAAGAGCCATGCAACAAAAGAATAAAAATGCTCAGAAACACAGAGAATATCTGAGAAGGCATGGATACTCTGAAAAAGATTTGAGCCATTTCAATCATGATAAACTCCAAGACCTTTACAACAGTGAAAGAGAAAAGGTGATTGAGAAATGTGTAAAGGAGAATGAGAAGATTGAAAAGTTTGAAACTTTGAAATAGAAGTTTGGAGGGATGTGTGGATACTTGCTGGAGAAAGGTTTGAAGCCTGAAATAGTTGAGAACCTATATAGAGAATCAGTGTTGGACCAATACAACAAACTGAAAATAAAAGAAAAACTGAAGATGGTCCAAACTGAGAGCTCAGCTAAACAATCTGAAACATCTGTTGAGCCACCAATAAAGAAAAGAAAGATAATGACTCTTGGGGAGAAATAGAGAATTCAGGGTGAAATGGAAAAGTCAAAGGAGGTAGCTGTTGTTGGAACCCCAACTCCTCAAGAAGATAAGCCTGATCCTGAAGATGAACTAATTGTTCCTTGGGAGAATGAAGAAATGATAAATATTCTAAGGGTGATAATGATAAACCAAAGGGGAATAGATGAAGCCTCTTTTGATGCATTAGAAAAGGAAGATTTGAAAAATCTTTTCTACATTCAAAAGGCTGATTGGGAGAAAACTCTAAGGGAAGGAGAAAACCCTAGAAGCTTTGTGGATGGAAAATTTGTACCGCTGGTTTGTCAAACAGACCTGGTATGGCAAAAATGTTGCTCACTCTTAAAGAACAAGCTGGACAAGATGTAGTTGAACTGGCTAACCTTCCACCTGAGATGGTAGAGGCAATCTACATCAAAACTTTCAATCTGGGGCCGAGAAAACCCATGAAGACTATTCCATTTAGGCCTTCAATTTCAAGAAGACATCCGCAAGGTGGAAGAGGTGAAGGTGGAAGAGGTGAATCAAGTAGGTCTACATTACAAATAACATCAAGACCACAATCATATGTGGATCTTCCCAGAGAACTCTACTATGATTCTGTATCTGAATGCTTAAGAGTGATTATGGAAAGCAGAAAGCTAAGAGAGATAGTTGTGAGAAGTGACTTTTATGAGTATACTCAAGAACAACTAGAAAGAATGGCCACACTTGACCTGTATGATTATAGAGACAGAAACAAGATGGCAGGAAGGCAAATGAATGATCTCTCAAAGTTTTTGAAGAAAGAAGCTGACGAGGGATTCTGGTTCTTAAAAGAAAAGAGAAGTTGGAGAATGATTCAACTTCACAGATCGAAAAGGTCAGAAAAGTTATTGAAAATGGACAAAGCTGAACTGTACTACCAAATGAATGTCAGAGACAGGAATCCAATGTCAAACTTGAATGCATGCTTAAGCCTTGGAAGAAGAATGACACGCCCCAACTACACAGTCCAAAGAAATGGCATCATTACTAAAGTTGAATACAAAGAAAATGTTGACCATTACTTGCTGAAAAACTCTGATGGAAAAGTACTGAGGATAATCAAGATGAATGAAGACTTGAATTGTTTGCATAATGAAGATCTAATGGATATAAGGGACTTAGTCATATCGGAAGGTCATACTCATTACCGAGCCCTTGATATCATTAAAATGAGAGCTGCATCAGTGATAACAAACAGAAGACAAACTGCCTACAATGAAAGAAGGAGACAAGATTCATAGAGTAGGATTTTATTTGTAATGTCGTTTGACAGCTTTTGAATATGTAACTGTTTATGTAATTTGATTATGTAACTTTGACTTTAATTTGATGTGTATTTTAATCCTGTGTAAGTAACTATGGATGTGTTTTGGGTCAGCTGAGGTGTTCCAATCTAAGGGGAGATTGTTGAGTCAAGAAATTGACCTAAGGGGGAGATTGTTAAGTCAAAGACTTGTTCTATGGAACATATGGAAGATTGGAATCTTCTCAACCTCCTCAGAATTTGCTAAGTATGGATCTGGGCACACCTTAGACTTCCGAGCAAGCTTTTACTTAGCCGGGTACGATATTTTGTCTATCGGGCAGGGTTATCTTCTTGAAGTCTTCTTTAGTGGAAATCCGAGCAGGGTTTGTAAATTAGTGTATTACCGGGCAAGGTTCACTATTTTATGCAAGTCCATGCATTATGTACTTTATCAAGCAGGTTTGTTCTTCATAGCCAAGTAAAGTTCACTTCCGAGTAAGCTTTAGGCTAACCAAGCTCATGAAGCCAAGTAATTGGAAGACCAGGCAAGGTATTCATTAATAAGTATGGTCCAAGTATGCTTGATGTCTTAATGGAATATCTTAAGGATCATCGGGCAAGGTTCAACTCAAGCAAAGAACAGTGCTACCAAGTACACATTGCTAATAAGCTATTCTCTAACAAAGGGTTGAAGGGACCATTGAAGAACAAGGTTGCTCGTAAGGGTTTGTCAGGCAAATTCTTGCAAAGTCAAGAAGATTGAAGTCTACCCGGTGAGTATTTTACTTGGTAAAATACTCTTCAAGTAAAGTCTACCCGGAAACTGATCCCGAGCACACTTCTATATTACCAAGTCCTAAAGGATGGCAGAGCATACTCGGAAAGACAAGATTGATGCAAAGCCCACCCGGAAGACTTGTTTTACACTTAGGATTATTTTTGAATATGTAACATGAATATGTCTTATCATTTAGGGTTTCTAGAAGGAATGACAGCTGTCCAAGTGTGTTAGGCCTATAAAAGGAATAATTAGGGCACACCTGAAGAGAGAAACACAACACGGAAAAATAGGCAGCTGGATACGATAATCTTTATTGAGCTACTGCCGTTTTCCTAAAAGAAACCCTAAATCGATTACATTTTGTATGATGAATATTATATAAATGGAAATCTTTTGAGTGAATCTTGTTTGTGTTTTCTAACTCTGATTATTAATTGCAACTACCCTGTTTGTTATTGATTCCGCATTTAACAAACAGTAATCTTTCTAAATATAGCAACCCGTCATTAACTCTCTTATTGGCACATTTATTTGTGTGAGTTATGACATGATTTGAGTAAGATCCAGCTGAAATCGGGGACCTGACATAAAATAATAATTAAACATAATTATTACCTTTAAACTAATTAATTTAATATAAAACTTAACCCTAATTTAATTATAATAATAAACTATTAAAAAAACTTAGATTAATTCAGATGATAAAAACAACTACATAGGCTAGAATCCCCAAAGTTACAGTTATTAATTAAATAATAAACTTAAGTTATGGAACCGGGATCGTAAAATAGACCCTTGACAAAAAACCCGACAGGACCCTTGAACTTCAAGAAGACGCCTATGTATTTCTAACAAGTTTTAAGACTCACCAGTTTTATGAATTAAATTTCCTTACGGTTATTTAATAATTTATGTCTAAGTATCTTTATGACGAAATCCTACCTTACAGCGCGGAAATCAAAGATAGTTAAGCAGACTCAGTTGACTTAATAGACTAAGTTGACAATCAAACCTAGACGGACTCCTTACGAAGAACTAAATCTAGCAATCCTGAAAAAAAGATCTATCAATAATATATCACCTTACAGCTTCATAGGTTAGCAGCTCACTTTTATCTGTTTAATCAGTTTTATTGTTTCTATGATTTTAATCAATATCAATCATAAACTAGCCAAGAACACACAGTAAATGACCTAACAAAACCCTATCTTATAAAACAATCAACAATGGCAATGTGAAACAATAAATCCAAGTAAATAGAACCAAGCAATCATACGCTCAAACTCAACAGTTTACTTAGAACATAAATTCATAACGAAAGAAATCCCAAACAAAATCAAACCGAGCATAGGTTCATCACGACCTAGGTAGTTTATGAAGTTTATTCTAGGATCATATAGTCTAAATCAAACAAAACAAGTAAAACTGAAAACATGGTGAAATAATGAGAAACGTAAGATTAAAGGCGATAAAAACCGTAGTCTTCGATCTTGAACGTCCAACTCTTCACCAGCTGTTCTCATGCCTTTAAAATCACCACAAGACTCGAAAGTATGCTCTCTCAAACTTCAAATTCGTCTGGTGGTAGCAGGGTACTAAAAAGGTTTAAGTTAAAGATGTTTTTATACTGAAAACCAGGCCCAACAAGTAACAAAAATGAACTAAAAAAATTCCATCAGCTCCCTCAAGGCGCCGCGGCCAGGATATAGGTTCCTGGCCGCGCGGCGTGTCACAATAAGGGGGGCGGTAAGACCAGCCCGATCTGACCGGTTCTCTGTCTGGTTCCTTCCTGACGCGTTCTGGATCTCCGTTTTGGCTCTTTTTAACTCGTTTTTCGCCCTTTTCGATCATGATCAACTTCCATTGCCTACAAAACACAAAAGTGTTAGTAGTATACAAATCTCGACTAAAAACAAACAGACTCTATTAAAATATTAAATAAATTATAAACGTGAAACATAAATATTTAGCATTATATCATTCATCTTTTCAACTTAGGAAATACACCCAATTAAACCTTGAATAATCATCAATTGTCAGTAAACAAAACTTCTTCTTGCCAATGCTTGGAACACTTACAGGACCAAATAGATCCACTTGAAGCATTTTAAGCACTTGTTCAATTGAGTTTACAAGTTTTGTCTTGTGAGATGATTTATGTTGTTTTCCATTTTGGCATGAAGAACATTTGCCACTAAGTTTGAACTCTCTTGTAGGTAGACCAATCACTTGTTCACCTTTCACAAGTTTGTTTACGTTCTTTAAGTTTACTTGACATAATTTCCTATGCCACTACTTTTTTTCATCCTCAAAAGCCTTGGACGCAAAACAAGTTCCACCTCTTGATATGGCATCATTCATCCTTAATTCATATAAGTTTCCATTTCTGGGTGCCATCATCATTATCATTTATGTTGGAATCACAAATTCTGGTTACAGTATGAAACAATGAGATTCATTAAAACCAACTTTATAACCTTTATCACATACTTGTGACATGCTCAAAAGGTTATACTGGAGTCCTTCGAAATGGAAAACATTATCAAAAGACACCTCCCCATTTGTTAGGATTCCTTTACCCACAATTTTCCCTCCATTTTCGTCACTTCCAAAAGCAACAGGGCCTTCAAATTTCTCTTCATAATTGACAAGTGATATTTTGTCACAAGTCATATGCCTGGAACATCCACTATCCATGTACCATATGTCATTAATCTCAGTGGATTGTTCCTGCGTAGTCAAAACAAATTTGATTAGTTTCGTGATGAATCACAAGCAAAGAATGCTTGTACTTCATCACTTACAAAAACATTAGAGGCAATGGGAATGGGATGTTCATAGACAGTTTCACATGATTCATCTGAATCATATCCATAATCATCAACTTTTCCTAAAAATGCCACTATGCTTTTGCATTCTTGTATGACTGGAACTTCCTTCTTCAAGATGGTCTTTGATGACTTATCCTTTGTTTTCCACAGAAAACCCTTGGGTTCAAATCCACTCTTCAACAGAAATTTCTCATCACCATTAAGCTTGCTTTCTTATTTCCTTTTAAAAGCATTCTTTGACAATTTTCTTTTCAATTCAGATGGTAGTGATTTGGTAGATTCATTGGAATTTACTGAATCTTTTAAAGGCAGCTTCTTCATTAATTTCTCGACATTCAAAACTTCATTCTTTTCACCCAATCCTTCATCCTTCTTCATCCCTTTCATTAAGTATTCATCATACTTCTTCTTATACAACCTAAATTCTTAACCATATAGTTTAGAACCTGGAACTTTGAAGGATTCAGAAATGATTCTGTCTTGACATGAATATATATGGTGTCCATACACATCACACAATCTGCACCATATTTTTTCTTTGTGTTCAGCTAGGGAGTTTCCTCTCTTGAATTTTTCCTTGGTCTTGGTGGAGCAACACCAATGTTTTTCTGATGGGTGATAGGTTTGTCAAAATTAATTGAAATTGGTTGAAAAACATCAATTTTCTTAATACTTATTTTGTTTGTTCTCTTAACAAAGATGACCTTCTCCAACTTCACACATCTTTCATTTGATCCTTTTTCTCTCTTTGGACTTGAATAATTTTTTGAAAAATAATCCATATCCCCAATATCAAATAATTCATGGTTAGAGAACACTGAGTAGATTGGTGGATACTCATTGTCTTTCTTTGTATCTTCTTCAATCTTGATTTGAGATTTCTTTGGTGACTTAAACCTCCTTTCTTCTTGAACTTTTTTGTTTGCATATGGGAAGATCTTCTTTGTTTGCCTTTTTAATCCTCCACAAATGTCAAACACCCTATGATTTCTTCTCATTTCTTCATAGTGTTTCTTCAACTTGGGAGTCATGTTGGGTAACTTTTGTATCTTCTTTTAAGTTCATTTCTTGTTCTGTTCTTGACCCTTGTAACTTCCACAACCTGAACATTTTTAAATTAAATTACTTGAATCATTTCAGCTGATTCAATTGACTCATTTTATTTCATAGTGAATTCAAACTCAGCTATCAGTGTTGCTTTTATTTGTGTTATCTTCCTTTAACACAAATGCTCCTTCATCATTTACAACAACCTTTTCATAATTCTCAATAAAGTCATCCTTATCATTGATTACAGTTTTAAACTGACTCGATAACTGACTCATAAATGCTTCTTTTTGTTCTTTATCAATCTTCAATGAATAGTTGTCATTGAAAGGTGGTGGCAGAACTTTGTATTTATCTACCGGTTTTATCTTTTCCAACTTCCCACAAATATTACCAGTAGAAAGCAAATTCTTGAGGAAATTAACCTCAACTCAACTCGAAGTTGTGTATTCTTTAGCTTGTCATCCAAATAAATCTTCTTTAACCCCTCAATCACAGTGGTGTATCTTGACTGAGTCTTTTTAACTGTCCAAGCAATCTTCTTCAATTCTTTTAATTTGGTTTTCTTAAGTCTTCTCACTCGTTTCGTGAACATTAATTACGCTTTCTTTTCTTGAAACGTTCACCTTGCCACTTACCAACTTCTTTCCTCCGGAATCGTTCATTTGAAGTAAATCAGAAATAGAGTGATCAGAAGGTATTGAGAGTTTGAAAATTGTGATTGTTCATTCACTATTGCAATAAAAGCCACATTTTCTTTTTCAATCTCTTCAGCATGGTTACTCGAGTCAAACTGCCCATCTTGAGGCTCTTATGCCATAGCTACATTCCCTAGATTTCTGGGCTGGTTTGAATTAGCTCTGTTTTGATGAACATGAGCTTGATTTTGGTTCATTTGGTTTCTTTGATGTGGATGCTGTTGGGGAATGACCTGTTGATTGTTCTACTACTGCTGAAAGTTGTTGTTATGATATTGTCTTTATTGAGAAGCTTGATTTTGGTTCTGATTCTGGAACTGATTTCTTTGCTGATTATATTGATTTTGGAATTGATTGGGCTGATTTTAAAACTGTCTAGGGAGATTGCATTCTCTGGCAAAATCCCCTGGTTGTTGACAATTGTAGCAAATAGCTTTTGACTTGTCAAAGTCAATCCTTTCATTATGACCAATGAATGAAGATCTTCATGTCCTGTTGTATACTATTTTTACTTCTCAAGGCTAACATTGCTGCTTTCCATTCAAATCCGTATCTTCCAAATCGCTAGCATCTATCTGTTCTAGATCTTTTTGGACAACACTGGTGGAATCAAAACAAAAGCATTATATGATTCTGTGAACATAGAGAAAAAGGCGTGATACTCATTTCTTGACTTGCATTGATTGGAACATAAGGAGCATGACCACTAGCCATTGAAGAAGCATCACCATCATCAATCATCCGAACATTAAATTTTTGCTGTTCAGACTGACTTCCACATGCTTAAGTGATAGGATAAAATCTAGGAGTTTTAGCATTGAAATCATTTGGCTCTTCAACAATGGGAAGTTGATGTTGATTCTTTGTTGAAAGGTTACCCATTAGAGCACTCAAGGCATTGGCCACTTGAAAACTTGGTATTTCTTATTTAAGAGTGCTGTTTTCTATCATTTCATGCTCAGTAGCTTGAAGAAAACATATTACATAATCAAGTTTGAAATTGGGAAAGTTGGCCTACTCTTTTATGAGCTTGCTTGAAGTGTACCATTCCCCGGATAAGGATGACAACAAGTTCTTGTTTAAATCAAAATCAGTGATTGGAAGATTAGTTGTCCTTATCTCATTTACAATGGCTACAAATCTCAAAAGCACAGATTTCAGCCATTCACCCTCTTTAAACTTGAATCTGTCAAATTGTTGTTTCAACCTGTCTTTCTTGATGTCCTTCAGCTATGTATTACCCTTAAACATCTCAAAAACATCATACATACCCTTAGCAGTATTATGATGGCTACACTTGTGATAATTTCCCATGAAATACCCAACTTCAGCATTGACAACGATTTTTCATCTCTTTTATTCATATATCTCTCAACAGCCTGATTGTTATTTGTCCCTTCAAAAGGAACATATGGACCTTCTTTGATAGAGTTCCACAGTTCTGTATCATTGTAGCTTACTGTAGCTTCAAACATCACTTTCCGCTTGATGTAATTTCCTATCCTAACAACCTTAGAATTTTGTTAGTTGACACTTCTTGGTCATCCATTTGTTCTTTTTGAAAATTTTATCAAGAAAATAAAGATAATGTTTTTGATATTTTAATTTTAGAAATTTTAAACCCTGAAATTAACTAAAAACTTGAGAAGATTTGAACAACTTTTGTAATATTTGAAGATCTTAAGAGAAGCTTCAAAATCTGTTGAAAACAAATGATTCTGACCAAGATCTAGACACAAACTTAATTAAATAGATGTAAATATAGGATTAGAATACTTTTGAACCTTAAAAAATAGCATATCTAAAGTAAGAATAACATAGTGGCTGACGTCACTTTTCAATGAAACAAAGATTTGCTTATGTCATCGTTTTCAACCTTAAATCAACTCATACTCAACAAAAACTTGAAAATCAAATGTCTAAGCAACACAACGGTGTTCACTGAGCTAACACTGCTCTGATACCACATGTCAAGACCGTTAATCTCGTAACCCAAAAAACCAATTGACAAGAACAATTACGAAATAATAATATGTAAAAATCCCTACATAATAGCCGGCAGAATCAGCTAATATCAAGATGTTGCTTAAAACAATAAAATGACAAACAAACAAATAACTCAAAAGATTTCCATTAGAGTATTTAGAGAAATACAATTGGAAAATGCTTTTAGGGTATCAGGTGGAATGTCTAGTGCGGCTGCCTTTCCGTACAGAATAATAGTATGTATTGAAAAGTGTGTAATCAGCCGTTGTCATAAATGTAACCAAGTATTTTATTTTATAGGCATGTGACATTCCTTTTAGAAACACTAAACATTGTAAAACATATTCAAAAGTATTTAAAATGATTACAAGTGTAATAGGTCTTTGAGTAAACTTTTATCTACGTCGAGTAGACCTTGTAACCCTCAAGTGTGCTTGAACATTCGTTCGAGTAGAATTTAACTTGGTATATGTTCTAAAGAAAATATTCTTTAAGAAGGCTTCAATCTTCATGATATAACCGAACTTTACTTGGAAATATCCCACGAGCAAACTAGTTCTTCATGATCTATTCAATCTTTGTCATAAGACTTATTCCAGCAAACATAATATACCCTGTACTATAGTTTGCTCGATATTGAAATTTGCTCGTAGAAGTCCTTATAATAAATCCTTTAACTTTTAACAAGTATGCATGAGATCTTTTTATTGTATCTTTGCTCGACCCACCAAATTACTTGTTAACTTGGCTTAAGCTAGTATAAGTCAATAGTATGCTTTAAGACAAACTTTTCTCGACAAATAACAACCTTGCTTAAGGAAGTGTAGATTGCTAAAAGCATACACTTAGAATAATTCTCGAAGATAACCTTAATCGAATAAGAAGCCTTGCTTGAATAAGTAAAAACCTTTCTCGAAGTGCTAGGTATGCTCGAGTTCCATACTTAGCATATTTCTGAGGAGGTTGAGAAAATTCCAATATTCCTTGATCTTACTTGATCAATCATTTAGGTCCAACACTTCTGTAACATAGCAAAATAGGTTCTAGAGGAAAATCATATTGAAGCCAAGGTTGAAGATAAGAAGATCGATAATGATGTGGCATTGATATGTAAAGTACTACAGTTTCAAGATACTGATGATGACCGTTGTGAATTTGTTAAAGATCTTATTAGAGGCTTATTTGGACGGTTAATGTATAAAAGTGATATGTTGAAGTCTTAGTACAACAAAGCCTATCTTTGTGAGAATTATAAGTACTTGATACATGTGCTTATACATTGCCTTAGTGGACGCAAAGGCGGATTTGAAGAATGTAGAATTCTGTTGCATCGGCTTTTGTTGCACTTGTACTTAACAAGTCGTTCAACTTCTCTGAATTGGTGTTCTATCACCTGAAGGAGAATTGCACTACACGTCTCTTGAAGGACAAGTTCTTAGCGTATCTGAGATTCTTACAGTAGATCATTAAGCATTTGGAGCCAAATCTGGTGAAAGATCTAGCTAATTCTGAAGATATATTGGTGCTTGAGCATATGAACAAAGATAGGATGAGGCGTGTGAGAACTTATCATGGATAAACTAGTGAGAACAAACTGAGGTTCAAGAGGTTAAATGGTCACATTGCTCGACCTAATTATGTAACTCCACCTGATGATCGTTAGATCCACGATGATTCGGATTTCAAACGTGAAGGTGGGAACGATGGTGATGGTAATGAAGGAGATGGCGGACATGGTGGACCAAATGATATGGTTCATGATGCTGCTGAGCGTAAACGTAAAGGAAAAGCAATTGCAGTTGATAAACTAGGAAAACAGAGAACCCGTAGAGGTTCAGGTATCAAGATACAAGATACGCAACAAGTTCCACAAGTTGTTGTATCTACTCCTAATGTATCAACTTCACAAGCTTTGGTGGTTACTACTCCTACGAGTTCCCCGGTTGTTACATTATTGATGACAACTTCAAGTAATACAAGATTTGGATATGTACCTTAACCCATGCTGTCTTCGATGCCATCGCCTCGACAAACCATAACAACAACAAGTCCATCTCTTTCTGCTAGACCAATGCAAGGACCTGACTTTGCTTTTATGTCATTTAATTGTCCTAACGGTCATATGCAGCTAGTAAATCCAACATTCTTCAACTATCCAATTCAAAAACAAATGATGCAGTTGTTGAATCTGATTCACTTACAAGAAAATCATATGAAGGCTGATGGTTATTTCAAGAACATATGAGAGCATATCAGCGTAAAACGATGAGCCATTTGTCATATGTTCAGCGCGAAAACCAGGAATTGAGAGCCCTGGTTACTACTCAGGAGAAGAAGATTTCCAAGAAGGACGAGATTATCCTTCAAGCGACATGTAATGAAGACATGTGGAAGAAACTGAAAGATAATGATGAAGATAAATATGCTGAAGCAGGTACTGGAGGTGATCAGCAACCATGTGTTGGAACATCAGCATCTGGTGGTGATGGTTTGAGTGAAGATGATTCAGGGAAGCAGTTAGTAGTTTATAACGATTCTACTAACATGCAACCAATGAATATTGTTAAGGTAAACATTGTCTTATTTGTTGATGACCGTAGTGTGATGATGATTATGGTGGATTAGAATGAGACTGAAGAAGGATAATTCGTTGATCATTCATTAACAAAATAGCAAATCGCAATACAGCTTAATTTAAATGAATATGCGTTTGATGATTGGAAAAGGAGGATGATGTAGAGGTTTTTTATGATGAAGAGGTTAGATTTGACACGAGTGTTCCATCTGGGAACTCATCATTTAAATATGATGAGGTGGAGGTTGAAGACGTGACAATTGAGGAATATCCTGACCTGTACACACGTACTAATACTGATGAAGAAATTCCATTTTCACAACCAGGCATTTCAAAGCCACTAAAGAACGTTTAAATAAAGATAATGAGAAAGGAAAAGGAAAGAGTAAAGTATGTGAATAAGAGACAAGAAATTCTGATGATGGGATCTTCACACACAATAAGTCGAGGCTGAACAAGCTTATTGAGGTGTTAAGGTATGCTGAACAAGAAAATGGTGTGCAGTTGAAATCTCGTCAAACAACTCATTAGATGAAGAAGTCTGTTGCAGCAAAGATAGTGAAAGGCGATACTGTATCGTGGTTGTACAATCCTGACTTTAAAGTATGTATTGTAAAATGGGAGCACGACATTTAGTGCTATCAACATATTACCTTCGTGCTAACATTGCTGAGATGGGACGTATGAACACTTGCAAATAGACCATTCTTTAATAGTGGTGAAAACCAGATGGGGGATTGGTTCTATTTGCATTTGTTACACAAAGTAAGTATTGAAGACCTACCAAAGATCTAGCCGCATCGATACATCAATTAAACAATACGAACACACGAGATCTAAACATTAAATAAATACTTTATTGATAAATATGGAGGAATATATTATGGTTTATAATAAGTTATGGAGAGCATAATAACTATAATATAGATCTCTCTATATGTATGTACTAAATTACGAATGAGAGCTACCTATTTATTGGAAAAAGCTCCCACTCGTTAATTTAGTATAATTCGTTATAGCTTAGTAACGAATTAGACACCATCCATTATGCTTCCATAATGAATGGGTAATAATTTAACGAACTAGCTCTCATTCGTTATGCTTCCATAACGAATGGCCTTATACCTTAACGAACTAGTCTAGCCTATAACGAATGGACCTCATTCGTTATACAACCCATAGTGAATGGGCTCTTTTACATTAAATAAACAACCTAGACTATCTATAACTTATTCGATCGCTACGGACACCAAAACCG
The DNA here is from genome assembly GCF_021521415.1 of Bidens hawaiensis. Classification (NCBI taxonomy): domain Eukaryota; kingdom Viridiplantae; phylum Streptophyta; class Magnoliopsida; order Asterales; family Asteraceae; genus Bidens; species Bidens hawaiensis. Next base: position 36,845 of record NW_027499630.1, on the reverse strand, counting down.
TGCACTAACAGTAAGGTATGGATTTAAGTTTTTCAATCCGTAGGTGCCGAGAAGGAAGTATATTGACGATATTAATCCGCACACTAGATGGAGAAAACCGGTGCTTAATGTAAAGCCACCTCGAACTATGAAGAAAGTTCCTGTAAAGACATTTCCTCAAAATCTTAATAAGAATTTCAATAGGTGGAACTACGACAACAAAACAGGTGAAGCCGTAATCATCTTAGGAATGGGCTTGAAGATGAAGTTTATTAGGGTGATCGACCCTATCTGGCTGGTTAACTTGTCTGAATCTGACAACGATGCGTTATTCAAGAAGCATATCAAATGGGAGGACATCAGATATTATGATCTAGCTATTTAATTCCAACGCGTTGTTCATGTTTTTCATGCGTTAGAAATTCATAGTTATGTAGATTGGAAGACCAGTCGATTTATAAAGTAAAGACAAAGATCTCGAGACGAGGAGGAGTTTGTTGATACATGTTTATGCGTCTCGGTCTTTGTTTAATGTATTTGATAAAGTATAGGGGTATTTTGGTAAATGTAATGCAGATTCGCTACTTTGTAAGGCCTATTCGTTAGAGTATCTAATAACGAATGTGTCCCCGTGCTTACTCGTGTTTTCATTCGTTAGTGATGTTAACGTATGTGGATAACGAATGTGCTTATTCGTTAGTATAACGTATAGGAGATTAACGTATAATAGCGAATGACACTCATCCATTATGGCTTGTATAACGAAAGAGTTCATCTCCTATATATACCATGTAATCTATTCAAGTAATTATCAATTCTTATTATTATGACTTATAAACTGTTACTCCGTCCAATTTCTCTCTCAACACACAGTACACAATGTTAACGTAAATATAATCGTAATATCATATCAAAGAATAGATCCGTGATGTATATCAATCACACATATGGTTTCTCATCATTGGAAAAAACCCCTCTCTCAATTCCATTTGATTGTGGTGTTTCATCGTCTAGGTTGATCGATTTTTCAATTAAATGGTATATGTTCATTGATTGGGTATCTTAAACGGGCCAAACCTCAGCTTCAGCTCAGTTATGCACTGTAAATTAAGACATAAAAGTTTGAAAGAGGTCAAACATAAAAATACAAAAGGCTCGTTAAGGTTCAGCGAGGTTCAATAACTAAACGAGCTGTATTTGAAGCCCAGGAATGTCTTGAACTCAAAAAAGCTCAAATCATTTCGAGTTTTTATCAATCCTAGCTCAAGTAGCTCGTGAGCATCTTAGTAGTTTGCACATCTCCTTGTTTGGTAATTACCAACGAAGTTTTAATCAACTAAAGAAATATTATTACTATGGATAAGGTTAAAATATAAAGGACAACAAAAATGAGAATGGTAAGAAGGAATCTAATCCATTAGCTTAGATTTAAATTGTGATGATTAATTTAAAAATAAAAATTGATGATAATTTGAAAATAAAAATTGATCATAAAGGTAATAACCCATCTATGATGACTTTCTCTCAACACATGCAAGGCACAAATGTCAATTCCACCATCATTTTAAAATGTCTATAACTTTTGCATACGACATTTTTTTAGAAAAAGAATTCACAATAATAACAAGCGTTTTTTTATCATTAATATGAATATCATATTGTTATATAAAAGTAAAATAAAAATAATGGGTTTTTTATATTGTGTTATTGGTCGTTCATTGTGTTTTTTAATTTGAGTTTTCTAATGCATTCTGTTATAAATTTTGATCATTATGTTTTTTAGTTGGAATTTATATTAACGATAAAAAATTAAAACAAAGATTACTTCATTGTGTCTTTGTGCTTAACATTTGTCTTTCTACTTATCATTGTGTTGTAGTTGTTATGTAATATTTTCATTATCTTTTGTTCGGGATTGACATGTGGCATTCACTTAATTTGAGAAAAATAGTATTACGTTCATTGTGTATTATGTTCAAGCCATTGTGAAATATGCAGTTTCCATTGAGTTTCACATTTAAGGTCATTGTGTTATATGTATTTACCATTGTCTTAGGTTTCAGGTCATTGTGTTATATGTATTCATCATTGTGTTTTACGTTTTAGGTTATTGTGTAATATGTATTTAATCATTGTGTTTTATGTATTAGATAATTTTGTAATTATTTTATCATTATTTTACATATTATTATTATGCAAGGGTGTTATTAGTATTTAAAAAAAATACAATTACAAGTTGAAAGACACAATGACGAAAAAAACACAATTACAAACAGAAATGCATAGTTGTAAGCAAAAAGGCACAATGACGTAATTTTGGTATAACAAAATTATACTCATATTAAACATAAACAACGCTTTTTATTATGGTAAAAGAAATTAAAGTATAATATGAAAAAGTTCTAAACGTTTTAAAAAGAAAGGGGAATTGTTGGAAAATATTTAATGAATGTGAGATCAATGTAAGACTCATCATGTACATCTTGTGAAACTTTTCTTAATTATGCCATAATGAGAATTAAGTTACAATGAATGTACATAAGTGAGACTTATTGTTAAACTCTTCATGAATCCTAATGGTTATGTATACATAGAGCCTTAGTGTCTTGGTTAAAAATAAAAAGAAAGAGAAGAGAAGTCTTAAACAAAAGGATGATCATAAAACAGAAACCTTAGTATATTTCTTTTTCCAATAAATAATGGAAAGGAGTACTCTCTAAACTTCATCTTCATATTTTCAAGTTCTAACACACTAAACTACCTGGTGTAACATCGGGCGTGTGGCCTTCCCCGACAGTACATACCGCTTCGACTGTTGTACCCTGGGGAAACAGACGTTTTGTCTAAGTAGAGGCGCGGAATCTATTTTAAGGGAAGCGTGTTGAACGTGTGCCTCAGCCTCAACCGTTAACATTTTTTTTTGTTTGTTTTTTTGCTATAGTTAAGGCGCTTAGTCGAAGACCAAATATGATGAAGACACAAGACAAGGATACTACTTGAAGACTTGTTAAACTACATGCTAAAGACTTTGGATCATATCAAGTTTGAATATAAAAGTTTGTATTTATTCAGTTTTGTAAATGCTATCGTCCTAGAATATTTTCCATTACTAACGAGAGTATCGTTAGAGTTTAATTTAGTTTATTTTTTAAATAAAATGTGACCCATGTCCTACAATCTTAAAACATATATCATGAGATTGTTGCTACAATCTTAAAACCTTATTTATAAGGGTTTTGGGTTCACGAAATGATTTAAACTAAAATATTTTTGAGATTATAACCATATAAATATATATATTTTTTGGGAAATTTGTGCGTAGTAAAACTTGTTGTGTTTGGATTTTTAGAGATCATTGTGCAATCTTAAATCCTATACCGTTTTACAACTCGTAATGTTTGATTCAACTGTTTGGTCTTTGAAACTATTTTTGTAATCATTTGTATTTTTACTATGGTGTTAGAAACGGTCTTGGAAAACCATTGGGATTTTATTTTGTTTTAACGATTTTTGCAATCGTTTATGTCTAACAATTGTGTTTGAAATGTTTTTTTGTTAACTGTTCGTTTCTTGTAAACGTTAATAATCTAACGTGCATGTTAGATTGGGTTTATTATTTGTGTAAACGCTAATTTTCTAATGGGCATGTTAGAAAATATTGTAGTAAGATATACATGTGTATTTTGATGAAATAGAGCCCAAAAGATTCCACTTGTGTCTGTTTGTATTCCTCCAATTAAGTTACCAATTATTCAAGTATTAACTCGATGTTAATGGAGCGACTTTTGGGCTATACACTAGAAAACCAACAGTTTAAAAGGTTTTGTCTCAACGTTTAATGTTACATGTATGAATAACTTTCCTATAACGTGCATATTTGATTGTTTATGTTCTAACATGTTTGTTAGAAAATTTCATTTTATAAACCATACTAATCAGAAATGTTTTATGTAAACATTCAATTTTCTAGCGTGTGAGTTAGAAACATTTAGAAATTGTTTATTTTATAAACTCTATCTTTAGAAAATGTTATATGTAAATGTTCAAGTTTATAACGTGTGCGTTATAATATGTTTTTTTATTTGCGCTCTAGAAACCGTTTTAGTACATGGGTATTAAACCTAAAACGTATCATTTGATATTTAGGTTTTGATTTTTGATTATATAAACCCTTATTGATATATTAATATAATATATTGCAAAACAATACAAATGTTTTAGAATGATTTTTAAAACAAAGTTTTTTCAAATTTTAGATAATTCAAAATGGTTCGCTACTCATGCTAAAAGTAGTACATGTTAAATTAAGATAACGTTTTCAAAGATACTTTATAGTGGAAAACAACTTCGTGTTATGTGAACAAAATTGATTGTTCTAGTCTCGTTACTTAAATGTAGTAATTGTAACAACTTGAGGTTGTTTTGAACATATTTGTTCAAGAGTATAGCTTTAATACTAGAATGAGGATATGTGTGCATGGAGTTCTAGTGGAGGGAATACCTAAATACACAACATAAAATGATATCATCGATATGATTTCGATTGGATGATGAAAGTGTTGAGGTTAATAACACTATTTGATGTCTAAATGTCATATGTTTATCCATTGATCAAATTTTTATTAAAAGGTGTTTTACACTTTATGTTGTAGTTTCGGTTGTATTATTATTTTGTGTTCAATATCTTCGGATTACACATTCAGTTTTACAACCAAATACAACAATATTTATTGTGACATACAAATTATTTTATAGAGATTTTTGATGAAAAATTCATGTTTTTTTAATAATTTTTAAAAGATAGTGCAAAAAAGAATTGTGTATAAGAAACGACTTGTGAGTTGTTGCACTCACAAAAGTCTAAGGAGAGACATCAAATGTATAACTACATCATGAAAGTGTCATGGAATAATGTGGTGAATGTATTAAGAAAAAATTACAAATTTTGTCCTTTTGAAATTATAAAATTATGGATTGGGTCCTTTTTGAAAATGAGTTTCACTCTTTATCCTTTATATGCATATTTCACTCGATTTTTATCCTTTGCACTAACGACCATCCAATAACCCAGTTATGTTTAAGCATGTGCTATGCATCCGCCACCTTTACCGTTGCCAACAAATACGTTGAATGGCGTCACGCTATGGCTGAAGAGTACTCAGCCTTGTTAAGAACAGAACATGGTCTCTTGTTCCACCTGTTTCTGGTGCTAACGTTATTTATTGTATGTCAGGTCGTTTCGGATCGGATCTTAATCAATCATGTCATAACTCACACAAAATTAATCGTGTTGACAAGCGAGTTAATGACGGGTTACTATGTTTAGAAAGATGACCATTTGTTAAAGGCAGAATCAATAACAAACATACGGTTGCAGTGAATATTCAAAATACGAAGACACACGAAGGATTCACTCAAAAGATTTCCATTTATATAACGTTAATCATACAAAAGGATAGTCGATTAGGGTTTAGGAGGAATCCTCTCTGTCTCTCGTGTCTCGCTCACACAAAATTAATCGTGTTGACAAGCGAGTTAATGACAGGTTACTATGTTTAGAAAGATGACCGTTTGTTAAAGGCAGAATCAATAACAAACATACAGCCGTCACACACAAAATATTCTCTTAATTAATGTGTCGGTCTTATCCTCTCTGTCTCTCGTGTCTCGCTCTCCGTCCCTTTGGCGGCGTGCCCTAATTATTCTATTAATAGGCCTGCCAACCTAGGACAGCTGTCATTCCTTCTAGAAACCCTATCCAATAGTACATATTCAATTTACATATTCAAAAATTATACTAAGTGTAAAACAAGTCTTCCGGGTAGGCTTTTCATTAAACTTCAGTCTCCGAGTACGCAGTGTACTCGACCTTCCTTCAGACTTGGTAAACATAGAAGTGTACTCGGAATCAGTTTCCGGGTAGACTTTACTTAAAGAATATTTTACCAAGTAAAATATTCACCGAGTAGACTTCAATCTTCTTGGACTTATCAAACTTTGCTCGACAAATCCTTACGAGCAACCTTGTTCTTCTGTGATCCTGTTCGGCTCATTGTCAGTTGAATAACTTATAGAAGGCGTACTCGGGAGTACATACCTTCCTTGAGCAGAACCTTACTCGATATAACTTAGAGATATTCCATCAACTCATCAAGTATACTCGGACCATAATTATTAAAGAATACCTTGCCCGGTCTTCCAATTACTTGGCTTCTTGGACTTGGTTGACCAAACCTTACTCGGATGAGTAAAATACTTGGTCTTGAAGAACAACCCTGCTTGACAAAGTGAACCTTACTCGGATATGCCAAATTAATGGACCTTACTCGGAAATCACTAAAAGGCATACCTTGCTCGGATATCCACTTAAGAAGATTATTTGAAGTAAACCGTGCCCGGAAGGCAAAATCTCGTACTCGGCTAAGTAAAAGCTTACTCGAAGGTCCAAGGTGTACCCGGGTTCAATACTTAGCAGTTTCTGAGGAGGTTGAGAAGATTCCAATCTTCAATATTCTTCATTTAGGTCAAATCTCCTCATTTGGGTCAAACTCTTGACCCAACAATCTCCCCCCTAGATTGGAACACCTCAGCTGACCCAAAACACTCTAAGGTTACTTACACTTAGCAAAATACACATCAAATTTCATAATTGAATTACATAAGTAAAAATTACATAATCAAAGGTTTGTCCGAAGACATTACAAAGCAAAGCCTATTCTATCTCATTTGTCTTTTCCTCTCATTGTAGGCTGCTTGTCTTCTCAGCTGGATCACAGATGTTGCTCTTTCTCTGAATATATTGAGCACTTGGTAGTGAGTGTGTCCTTCTGGTATCACCAAGTCTCTTATATCAGTAAGATCATCATTATGTAGGCATGTCAGATCTGCATCCTTCTTGATTGTTGCCAAGGCCTTCCCATCTGAGTTCCTCAGCACATAGTAGCCAGTGTCTTCTTTGTATTCAACTTCTGTAATGACACCGTTCTTCTGCACTGTGTAATTTGGCCTTCTCATCCTTCTTCCCAAGCTTATACAAGTCTCCATGTTGGACAGAGGATTTTGATCGCGGACTCTCATCTGGTAGTTCAGTTCAGCCCTGTCCATTTTCTTCAGTTTTTCTGACCTCTTTGACTTGTGAAGTTGGATCAGTCTCCAACTTCTCTTTTCTTTCAGAAATTTGAACCCATCAGCAGCCTGTTCTTGCAGATACTTAGATAAGTCATTCATTTGTCTTCCTGCTGATCTGTCCCTGTTCCTGTAATCATACAAGTGAAGTGTGGCCATCCTTCTTAATTGATCTTCATTATACTCACGGAAGTCACTTCTGACCACAATCTCCCTTAGCATTCTGCTCTCCATAATCACTTTCATTGAATCAGTAACTGAATCATATGTGACATTCATGATAAAACGAGGTACACTATATTCATTACGTAACAAGAAAACGATAAATCGGTTAATTCGTAGTGCTTAAACGAGTAACCGACCGATACTAATTATGACCCGTATACATACTGAGGGGTCATATACGAGTTATATATATGTTATAGAGGCTAACATATTGATATTTAGGCCCCGGTACGTTTAAAACTCTTTAAACGAAAAAGGTTTCGTTTATCGATACGCTATAAGCTTAAACGCAATCGTTAATATCAAAACAAGCATTGTAGCATCCGTTAAGCCGAAAAAGATTTATAAAACACTTATATGACATGTTCTAAGCAATCCGTGAAAATATTTTGGAATTTTACAACGAGTCAGTACGTTTTTCTTATTTTACAAAAATAAGCTGAAAAACACTCGTTTTTACGCTATTTCTTACACCCGAATTAATTTTCTTGCGAAAAACCGGACCCGAACTAAATTTAAAATGGGCTTTTCATGTTTGGGCTTGTATGAATAATTAAATGGGCCAAAACAGCCCATTAAGGGCCTCTAAATAATTCCGAACGGAACTATTGTTCCCACCAAACATCACACCTTTTAATAACTTACATCCTAAGACTTCTTATTCATTATAACATACTGAATTTTCAAGTCCAGCAGCTCAAAACCTCTGCTCTCTCAACTTCCTTTCAAAAACCCTAAGGTAAGATCAAATTTTACAAAGTTTTAACAAAGTTTGATGTATATGATTAATATATAAACATGTTTTAATTAGTTTTAAACATGTTTAACCATCCAAAAACCCTAAAAATCAAGTAAAATTATTTTTTGATGTTAAACATGTTTACAAACCTGGAACATATACTTTTTTGGTCAAAAACGCGGATTAGAACATGAATACAACGTTTTTACGGTTAGAAAGTTCGGTTTGAACCCAAAACCGAAACCCTAATTATCAAGGCTGTTACATGGATGATTTATGCTTGGTTTGATGTTATATGATATGTAGATATACTGAGTTTGCAACCCGAGACCCGGAAAGTCGTTTAAGCTAGCAAAATTCATCGAAAAACCGACAAGGTAAACCCGTAATACTCGTTTAGGGGCTGTTTAGTATTAGGTTATGACGTGCTTATTGTTAGCTTGTGAAAATTTGCAGGGACATTAGGGATCATATAAATGAGTCCCTGTTCAAATTTGGTAATTTTTCGATAAACGGAGAATATTTGGTGAATTTATTCCCGTTTATGAGCGTTTATTTGGGAAAAATAGCTAAACATATTGAAAAATTATGAAACTTGGTTTTGGAGTTTGATATGGGATGGTAAGATCACTGGTAAAGTTTGGGAATCATTGGAAATGCCTAAGTATGGTTTGTGCAATCATGGTTTAACCGAGTTTTAACAGCCGAAAAACGCACAAAAAGGCATTTTGTCAAAAGAGTTAGGTTCTGGAAATTTTACAGGGGCTATGTAATCACATTAAGGCCATTGGTAAAAATTATCGGATTTTTCGGAAGTCGTTTGATATAAACGGGCTATTTATTACACGATTATAACCTATTAAATGAATTTTTATAAATAAATAATTAATCATAAAATTTCTGGAAATATTTTTATAAAATTCTCCATGTCTTAATGTATTTTTACAAAAATTTACATAATTTATATATAATTACATATTTAGTTATGATTTATCAAAGATTTAAATTATAATTGTTTTAACGAAACCGGCAGTTTTGTGTTTAACGGACTGACTGGTATGTCAAAATATCGAAAGTGGTCAAATATCATATTTTTGAATGATATTAATAAAAACAAACTTTTTACGAAAATTCCGGACAATTCGGGTGGATTGTGCGCGTTTTGTATAATCAAACCCGTGTGAAAACGGAAACGAGCCCTGCAATCAAACCAGATACCGAAACTTTAAAATTCTTTCATAAATCAAATCATTTTATCAATCAATATATTTACTTAAGTTTTATGTGATCTTACCTAATCCCGAAACGTATAAACGATCAACTGAGCTAGGCTCGGAAAACGGTGAAACTGAGCCAAATCCAATTTTAAACATTTCATAGTACACAACGTCACAATCTAAGACTATGGTCATGTTCTGGGCCTAACAGCTATACCCAGATTATCTATACAGCCCGACTTAGCTTGAACACTGTACTAGTAATAACGATACGATACCGTTTATAGGAATCAGGCTATAAACGAGGCATCTGACTTATTGATACGTGATTTCTGTGCGAACTACGATAAGGTGAGTTTCACGACCCCCACTTTCTAAACTGTTTTACGAACTTTTGGGGTGAAAAGCATGTTTACATAAACTGTTATACTTGAAAACGTGTGATGATGTGGATTATCTAAGTACTAACACTTGACAAGTCCCCACAAACACAAGTGATTAACTTCGTGCCGGTGGCGTGTGGATAGTACTATCGGTTTGACAAACCCAACTGTGACAGAGCCGGTGGGGTAAGCCGGAACATATGTAAAAACCAGTTGCACATTGTCATTATATATTTACATACTGCTATGTGGTGTTAGACATAGTACATACATGGGGCAAAATTGGCTGTTAAATGCCAACAGGAGTGCATGGGCAGGAGAGGCCATGCAGTATAGCTCGTTTCGGTTTCACTTGTGGCTTAGTATAATGCATCATACACAGACATATATACATACACACTGTAAACTTTACGAACTCGTGTACTGATTTCATTGAAACTCGTGAAACTTGAAACTCACCAACTAGACGTGGTTGACCCGTTTTAACATGCTTTTCAGGTAAAGCAAAAGTGGAATGATTTGCTTACATGCTTGGTGTTAGAAAGACAAGTTGAATAGCTGTGAATAGACGCTGATATAATACTGTTTAAGAAGCTCGTAAACCGGTTATGTGTTTTTCACCTAGTTTGTAAACATAGTACCTACCCATGTAATATGATGTAAATTAGCTGTTGAATTTTCTTTATAAACAATGTTGTTGATACCAGTGTTATCTGTTACATTCCCGTATTACGCTTCCGCAACTACCTAGTCGGGGTGTGACAGAAGTTGGTATCAGAGCCATTGGTTATAAAGAATTAGGATGTCCCTTAGGATACCCTAAGATAACCGTAGGCTCGATTAACTCTGGGAATAAAATAATATTAAATAATATACACGAATGATTCTCGTGATGAACGCGAATGGACAAGTGGGTTATTATGGTCCGGAACGTAATAACAGACTTGTTTGTACGAGGAAATTCGAGAAGAAGTCGATAAACAATCGAATAGGTAAAAACAGCAACATATGTGTATAAAATATAATAATAGATAAATATTTGTGTATATAAATGATTATTTGTGCTTATGTGTATATAATACCTACATGTATTTTACTATAATTAATATAGAAGGATATTATTCCTATCACTAACCATTGTGCAGGAAGATGTCAAGAACTACTGATCGTTTACCTAATACCCTACCAACAAGGCCTGAGGAGGAGGAGGAGGATCCGGAAGAAGAAACGGAGGAGGAACCAGAGGAGATAGGAGAAGGTGCAAACGCGGTAATTCCTCGCGAGGTACCCCCAGATCAACCCGACTTATCGGGTTATCGTTGTGACACCTATCCCCCTAGGGAATCCCCTAGGAATGTAGTAGAACAGGGAGCTACTAGTGCTTATCGTTCACCTGTTAGAGCACCCAGATCCCCTACTCCACCTGTACAGCATGCACCAGTACCCCCACCCACTATTAGAAACCGTCAGACCGCTCGTATTTCAGTGCGTCCACCTGAGCACACTTCTTTCCCACCTCGATCTACGTACCATAGGGGAGAAACATCGCGTGTCCGGGTAACAGAGATACCTATTCCTACTTGGGGTTTACCCGCCCCGGTACCCGAGCCACCTCGTCATTCTGATTCAGCATGGTTTGGTTTAGCGACTGATCAGCTTTTAGAACACTCACCTACGATAAATAGCCTAAACCAGCATAGACACGATATGTATGATCACATGAGGTATATGCAGCAGGAAATCAGAATTGTACAAAGATCCAGTGCTGACAGCCACGGGCGTCAGGATCGAGCGATGATACTACTGGGGGCGTGTTTAGCGGTTAATGCGGCCCTAGTGGCTGCTGTGATTTGGTTGTGGTTCCATGTTGCAAAGAATGGATATGACCTAGTAGTCTGGTCTTATGTATATAGTCTTTTGATATCCCAAGCAGCATTTTGTTACAGCGTGTTGGGCTGGCTTGGGAGTTGTTTGTGGTTTTGTACTATCTCAAGCACTGGCCCTTATCGGGTTAAGTCTACATGTCACTTAGTGACAAATTTTGATACGCATATACAAGCGCTGGCCTATACCAGGTTAAGCCTATGCGCTAATTTTGGATTCATATGTACAGTAATGATTATAATTAATACAAACGTGTTTTCTTTGGCATAGTTATGTGTTGTGAAGGTGTAATATCGTAAAGTTGTGTTGATCATAGTGAAACGATATTGATTATTATATAATTGATTATTCTATAGAATGGCCCCGAGGAAAACAAACCCTTTGTCTGAGGCGGAAGTGGCCGCAATGATTGCTCGTCAACTACAAGCAGTGATACCAACAATTGTAGCACAAGTCACTGCAGGCATACGTGCTAACAATACTGTTAATCAACCTACGAGCACCACCACGGCCACTGTTAATACACCTCCGCCGGACACTAATGTAGCCCCGGGTGTTACTACCCCGGTGAGTACTGATAATGTCATAAATAATAATAACACTCTCCCAACTATGAATGTCACTGGGAACCCAGAACCTGTTGTGCACCCTGATAATATCCCGAACCCTGTACCGGTTGCTAACACAACTAACAATGATAATACTCAGACCAATACTGATAATAATAATAATAATAACCGAGAACCCCCGCGTCAGGAGTACTCATACAAACAATTTACATCATGTAAACCAATTGAGTTTAAGGGTATTGAAGGACCTAGCGGACTGGTCAAATGGATAGAAAAGACCGAATCAGTAATTAATATCAGTGAGTGTCCACCGAACCGCGTGGTCAAATATGCTACCAGTATGTTTCTAGACCTAGCGCTGATGTGGTGGAACACAGTAGTCCAAATAAGGGGACAAGATGCTATTAATCGTATGTCATGGACTGAATTAAAAACCCTCATGCTAGAGCATTTTTGTCCTAAAAGTGAGATTCAGAGGTTGGAACACGAGTTATGGAATTTGGAAATGAAAGGAGCGGATCATGTGGGATACACGAATCATTTTAACGAACTGTCCCGCTTAGTCCCATGGTTAGTTACACCGGAAGCAAAACGAATTGAACGTTATATCTGGGGACTGACCCCTGCTGTGAGAAGTATAGTAAATTCAGTTGCCCACCCGACATTAGAAAGTGCTGTATCTCAAACGGGTGTCGTTACTTTTGATCTGATGAGAAGTGGAGTGATAAGAATGCCAGGGGAAACAACAAGTTTAAAACAAACTGATTACGGGACAAAAATGCAAGGAAACCTTCAAAACAAGCGGGCTCGTCCGAATACCCGAAGTTATGCCATGACCAGTTCTAATGTAAAACAAGAGGCCTATAAAGGGACATTACCGAAATGCAGAAGATGTAACTTTCATCATGTGGGTGATTGCAAACCGATAATTTGTCAAAAGTGTGGAAGAACGGGACACTATGCCCCCAACTGTAGAACCCCTACCAACACTGTTAATCGTCCACCACAATCAACTCAACTCCCTCGACCTCAATCAAACCGCCCACAACTCAACCAACAAATCCCACCTACCACGAACCTCCGTGCATGCTATGAATGTGGCAGTACGGAACACTTTCGGAGATACTGCCCCAATTTGAACTCGGGTGCAGTGAGAAGGCAGAACCAAGCACAAGCATCAACCTCCAACACAGCTAAGGGACGCGCGTTTGTATTAGGACCGGGTGAAGCGCGTCAAGATCCGAATGTGGTGACAGGTACATTCTTAGTTTCGGGTCAGTATGCTTCAGTTTTGTTTGATACGGGCGCCGATAGAAGTTTCGTATCTGTTAATTCCTTACCTTTAGAAAATATGCCGGTTAGTAAACTAACAAAACCATATACTATAGAACTCGCTAACGGTAAGTCTATACTTGTTAACCGAATAGTCCGAGACTGTTCCCTTATCCTAAACGACCACCCATTCCTTATTGATTTACTTCCAGTAGAATTGGGAAGTTTCGATGTTATAGTCGGTATGGACTGGCTATCTAAGTATAAAGCTGAAATTGTCTGTAAGGATAAGACCGTTAGAATACCTCTTTCGAATAATGAAGCTATAATTGTTCAAGGTGAGAAATCTGGAACGGTACTGCCTCTTATATCTCAACTTAAGGCATTGAGATATTTACGCCAAGGTTGTACATTATACTTGGCGAGTGTAACAGTTAAGAAACCCGAGGAAAAACGAATGGAAGACATCCCAGTGGTACACGAGTATTCAGACGTATTCCCCGATGAGTTGCCTGGTTTACCACCAACCCGACAAGTTGAATTCCGTATTGACTTGATACCGGGAGCAGCACCCATTGCTAAGGCACCTTATCGACTTGCACCTTCTGAAATGCAAGAACTGTCCAACCAGTTACAAGAGTTACTGGACAGGGGTTTTATTCGCCCTAGTTACTCACTGTGGGGAGCACCAGTGTTATTTGTAAAGAAGAAGGATGGGAGTTTTCGAATGTGTATTGATTACCGGGAATTGAATAAAGTGACTGTAAAGAATAGATACCCCTTACCTCGAATTGATGACTTGTTCGATCAGCTCCAAGGTGCGAAGTATTTTTCAAAAATTGATCTTAGATCTGGTTATCATCAAGTAAGAATTCAGGAAGAAGACGTACCAAAAACAGCCTTCCGAACTCGGTATGGTCACTATGAGTTTTTGGTTATGCCGTTTGGGTTGACAAATGCACCTGCAGTGTTTATGGACCTCATGAACCGAGTTTGCAAACCTTACCTTGACAAGTTTGTGATAGTGTTTATCGATGATATTTTGATATATTCGAGAAGTAAGGAGGAACACGAACAACATTTGCGGGAAATCTTAAAATTATTGAGGCAAGAGAAGTTATACGCAAAGTTGTCTAAATGTGAGTTTTGGCTACAAGAAGTACAGTTTTTGGGACACATTGTGAACCATCAAGGGATCCAAGTAGACCCAAGTAAAATTGAGGCCATTAAGAATTGGCAAGTGCCTAAGTCACCCAGAGAAATTCGTCAATTCTTAGGACTAGCCGGGTATTATAGAAGATTCATTGAAAACTTTTCAAGTATTGCACAACCTTTAACCCTCCTAACTCAAAAAGATCGAGCATATGAATGGGGAGAAGAACAAGAAATGGCCTTCCAAGTGTTAAAACAGAAGTTATGTGAGGCTCCAATATTAAGCCTTCCAGATGGAACTGATGAATTGGTGGTATATTGTGACGCATCTCGTAAAGGTTTAGGATGCGTACTGATGCAAAGAAAGAAAGTAATAGCATATGCTTCACGACAATTAAAAGTGCATGAAAAGAATTATACGACCCATGATTTGGAATTAGGAGCAGTTATCTTTGCATTGAAGATTTGGAGACATTACTTGTATGGCACTAAATGTACCATCTATACTGATCACAAAAGCCTACAACACATATTCGATCAGAAAGAGCTAAACATGAGACAAAGGAGATGGGTAGAACTGTTAAATGATTATGATTGTGAGATTAAATACCACCCGGGTAAGGCTAACGTAGTAGCTGATGCTTTAAGCCAAAAAGACAGAATCAGACCACTAAGGGTACGAGCACTCGGAATGATTGTTCAAAGTAGCCTAACCGAACAGGTTCGCGTTGCACAAGATGAGGCCTTGAAGGCAGATCAGCTAGAAAAAGAAGAACTACATGGAAATGAAAAGAATTTTGAGAAGAGAACTGATGAAGTATATTATTACAAAAACCGGGTCTGGATTCCAACACTTCATAAACTCCGAAAGCTGATACTTGATGAAGCACACAAATCCAAATATTCTATTCATCCAGGTGCTGATAAGATGTATAAGGATGTCAAAGAATTTTACTGGTGGCCTGGTATGAAAAAGGATATAGCCGTGTATGTAAGTAAATGTGCAACATGTGCAAGGGTAAAGGCGGAATATCAAAAACCTTCGGGAATGTTACAACAACCCGAAATCCCACAATGGAAATGGGAACAAATTACCATGGACTTTGTGACACACCTTCCTAAAACCTCTAGAGGACACAACGCAATTTGGGTAATTGTAGACCGGTTAACCAAATCCGCACACTTTATTCCCATCCGTAACAACTACACCACCGAAAAACTCGCTCAAATTTACATCGATGAAATAGTATCTCGACACGGAGTACCTCTTTCGATTATTTCCGATCGAGACAGTCACTTTACTTCACATTTCTGGCAAGCAGTACAAGAAGCCTTGGGAACCCGAATCGACCTAAGTACAGCTTACCATCCCCAAACCGATGGTCAATCTGAACGAACCATCCAAACCTTAGAAGATTTACTTCGTGCTTGTGTACTGGACTTCAAAGGGAATTGGGATCAACACCTCCCGCTCATTGAATTCTCTTACAATAACAGTTATCACAGTAGTATACAAGCAGCACCTTATGAAGCTCTATACGGACGAAAATGTAGATCACCACTATGTTGGACAGAAGTGGGTGATACTCAAATTTCAAGATCCGATTTAATTCAGGAAACCATCGATAAGATTCACCAAGTTAAACAAAAATTGAAAGCTGCCCGTGACCGACAAAAGAGTTATGCCGATATTCGCAGAAAACCGTTATCTTTTGAAATAGGTGATAAGGTATTTTTAAAAGTATCGCCATGGAAGGGTGTTATAAGATTTGGAAAGACTGGGAAACTAGCCCCGAGATATATCGGACCTTTTGACATTGTTGCAAAAATTGGTCCCTTAGCATACCGATTAAAACTACCCTTAGAACTGAGCACTATTCACGACGTGTTTCATGTATCGAATCTGAAAAAGTGTTTGACTGATGAAACGACAATAGTACCACTGGAAGATGTTCAGATCGACAAAAAAACTCAACTTCGTAGAGGAACCGGTAGAAATTATAGACGGGAAAACCAAACAGTTACGACACAACAAAATTTCATTGGTAAAAGTTCGGTGGAATTCAAAACAAGGACCCGAATATACTTGGGAACGAAAGGACGAATTCCGAAAGAAATACCCACACCTGTTCCCTAGAAAACCGATGACACATTAAATTTCGGGGACGAAATTTCTTAACGGGGGGAGAATGTGACATTCATGATAAAACGAGGTACACTATATTCATTACGTAACAAGAAAACGATAAATCGGTTAATTCGTAGTGCTTAAACGAGTAACCGACCGATACTAATTATGACCCGTATACATACTGAGGGGTCATATACGAGTTATATATATGTTATAGAGGCTAACATATTGATATTTAGGCCCCGGTACGTTTAAAACTCTTTAAACGAAAAAGGTTTCGTTTATCGATACGCTATAAGCTTAAACGCAATCGTTAATATCAAAACAAGCATTGTAGCATCCGTTAAGCCGAAAAAGATTTATAAAACACTTATATGACATGTTCTAAGCAATCCGTGAAAATATTTTGGAATTTTACAACGAGTCAGTACGTTTTTCTTATTTTACAAAAATAAGCTGAAAAACACTCGTTTTTACGCTATTTCTTACACCCGAATTAATTTTCTTGCGAAAAACCGGACCCGAACTAAATTTAAAATGGGCTTTTCATGTTTGGGCTTGTATGAATAATTAAATGGGCCAAAACAGCCCATTAAGGGCCTCTAAATAATTCCGAACGGAACTATTGTTCCCACCAAACATCACACCTTTTAATAACTTACATCCTAAGACTTCTTATTCATTATAACATACTGAATTTTCAAGTCCAGCAGCTCAAAACCTCTGCTCTCTCAACTTCCTTTCAAAAACCCTAAGGTAAGATCAAATTTTACAAAGTTTTAACAAAGTTTGATGTATATGATTAATATATAAACATGTTTTAATTAGTTTTAAACATGTTTAACCATCCAAAAACCCTAAAAATCAAGTAAAATTATTTTTTGATGTTAAACATGTTTACAAACCTGGAACATATACTTTTTTGGTCAAAAACGCGGATTAGAACATGAATACAACGTTTTTACGGTTAGAAAGTTCGGTTTGAACCCAAAACCGAAACCCTAATTATCAAGGCTGTTACATGGATGATTTATGCTTGGTTTGATGTTATATGATATGTAGATATACTGAGTTTGCAACCCGAGACCCGGAAAGTCGTTTAAGCTAGCAAAATTCATCGAAAACCGACAAGGTAAACCCGTAATACTCGTTTAGGGGCTGTTTAGTATTAGGTTATGACGTGCTTATTGTTAGCTTGTGAAAATTTGCAGGGACATTAGGGATCATATAAATGAGTCCCTGTTCAAATTTGGTAATTTTTCGATAAACGGAGAATATTTGGTGAATTTATTCCCGTTTATGAGCGTTTATTTGGGAAAAATAGCTAAACATATTGAAAAATTATGAAACTTGGTTTTGGAGTTTGATATGGGATGGTAAGATCACTGGTAAAGTTTGGGAATCATTGGAAATGCCTAAGTATGGTTTGTGCAATCATGGTTTAACCGAGTTTTAACAGCCGAAAAACGCACAAAAAGGCATTTTGTCAAAAGAGTTAGGTTCTGGAAATTTTACAGGGGCTATGTAATCACATTAAGGCCATTGGTAAAAATTATCGGATTTTTCGGAAGTCGTTTGATATAAACGGGCTATTTATTACACGATTATAACCTATTAAATGAATTTTTATAAATAAATAATTAATCATAAAATTTCTGGAAATATTTTTATAAAATTCTCCATGTCTTAATGTATTTTTACAAAAATTTACATAATTTATATATAATTACATATTTAGTTATGATTTATCAAAGATTTAAATTATAATTGTTTTAACGAAACCGGCAGTTTTGTGTTTAACGGACTGACTGGTATGTCAAAATATCGAAAGTGGTCAAATATCATATTTTTGAATGATATTAATAAAAACAAACTTTTTACGAAAATTCCGGACAATTCGGGTGGATTGTGCGCGTTTTGTATAATCAAACCCGTGTGAAAACGGAAACGAGCCCTGCAATCAAACCAGATACCGAAACTTTAAAATTCTTTCATAAATCAAATCATTTTATCAATCAATATATTTACTTAAGTTTTATGTGATCTTACCTAATCCCGAAACGTATAAACGATCAACTGAGCTAGGCTCGGAAAACGGTGAAACTGAGCCAAATCCAATTTTAAACATTTCATAGTACACAACGTCACAATCTAAGACTATGGTCATGTTCTGGGCCTAACAGCTATACCCAGATTATCTATACAGCCCGACTTAGCTTGAACACTGTACTAGTAATAACGATACGATACCGTTTATAGGAATCAGGCTATAAACGAGGCATCTGACTTATTGATACGTGATTTCTGTGCGAACTACGATAAGGTGAGTTTCACGACCCCCACTTTCTAAACTGTTTTACGAACTTTTGGGGTGAAAAGCATGTTTACATAAACTGTTATACTTGAAAACGTGTGATGATGTGGATTATCTAAGTACTAACACTTGACAAGTCCCCACAAACACAAGTGATTAACTTTGTGCCGGTGGCGTGTGGATAGTACTATCGGTTTGACAAACCCAACTGTGACAGAGCCGGTGGGGTAAGCCGGAACATATGTAAAAACCAGTTGCACATTGTCATTATATATTTACATACTGCTATGTGGTGTTAGACATAGTACATACATGGGGCAAAATTGGCTGTTAAATGCCAACAGGAGTGCATGGGCAGGAGAGGCCATGCAGTATAGCTCGTTTCGGTTTCACTTGTGGCTTAGTATAATGCATCATACACAGACATATATACATACACACTGTAAACTTTACGAACTCGTGTACTGATTTCATTGAAACTCGTGAAACTTGAAACTCACCAACTAGACGTGGTTGACCCGTTTTAACATGCTTTTCAGGTAAAGCAAAAGTGGAATGATTTGCTTACATGCTTGGTGTTAGAAAGACAAGTTGAATAGCTGTGAATAGACGCTGATATAATACTGTTTAAGAAGCTCGTAAACCGGTTATGTGTTTTTCACCTAGTTTGTAAACATAGTACCTACCCATGTAATATGATGTAAATTAGCTGTTGAATTTTCTTTATAAACAATGTTGTTGATACCAGTGTTATCTGTTACATTCCCGTATTACGCTTCCGCAACTACCTAGTCGGGGTGTGACATCATAGTACAGCTCTCTGGGTAGATCCACATCAGACTGTGGTCTTGTTCTTTGTTGTACTGAGCCGCTTGATTCTCCTCTTCCTGCTTGGCCTCTTCCTCTTTGCAATCTTTGATGGATTGGTGGTCTGAATGGAATTGATTTCTTGGGCTTTTGAGGTCCCAAGTTGAATGTCTTTACAAATATTGCTTCCACCATCTCAGTAGGAAGGTTCGCAATCTCCACTATGTCATGCCCTTCTGCCTCCAGCTCAATTAACATTTTGATCATTCCTGGAGTTCTTGCTAGTCCAGCAGGCACAAATCTTCCATCAGAGTAATATCTGGGATTTTCTCCCTCCCTTAATGCTTTTTCCCATTCATCTTTCTGCAGATAGAAAAGAGTCTTCAAGTCCTCTTTCTCCAACACATTAAAGTCTTCTTCAGTCATCCCTCTCTTGTTTATCATTATGTTTCTTAGGATGCTGATCATTTCCTCATTCTCCCAAGGCATAAATGGCTCAGTTTCTTGTTCAAGTTTAGCATCATCTTGAGGGATAGGAATTTCAACAGGTTTGACTTGCTCTTTTTCCTTCTCCCTTAAGGTCTGAATTCTTCTTTTCTTCTTTGGAGGCTCATTAGGTAGTTCTGTTTTAATTGTGCTTTCAGTATAGACCCTTTTTAACTCTTTCTCTTTTCTTTTGGAATACTGGTCAAATACTGCCTCCTTTCTCAGATTTCTCACAACCTCAGGCTTCATGCCTTTCTCAATCAAATACCCACACATGTCATCATATTTCTTTTTTAATTCTTCCAATTCCATCTTATCATCTTGTTTCACAAACTTTTCTGCAACTATCTCTTTCTCATTATTATAAAGATCTTGAATTTGTTCAGCAGTGTACTTTTCCAATGTAGCTTCAAGATAGCCTCTGACTTTCAAAAAAGTTTTATAGTGCTCAGTGTTTTTCTTTCTTTTCTCAACCTTCTTTAAGACTTCCTCTGCATTTATTTCAATTATGACCCTTTGAATATAAGTCATTTCAGCTTGAGGGGTCTCAGCAGTAGAGCTTGTGCCAACTTTTTCACCTCCTTGATCAGGGTGATCATCACCCTTTCCATCAGACTCCTCAGAGTCATCCTCCTCATCATCTGATAAGTCATTCATGGCATCTATTTTGGGTTCATCAGAGGCAGGATGCTCCGGTTCAGTAACATTCACATCAGGAACCTCAACCTCAGGGACATCAACATCAGGGACCCCTGGTAATTTTTCTCCTGGTTTCAGTGTTTTCAAGGGGATTGCCCTGATTGGTTCATCATCAGTCTGTTCATCAGATTTCTTTCTTCTTTGATAGGTCTTTTCATATCTTCTTTCTCCCCAGTTACTAGCAGGGTTCTTTTTCATATCCTCCTTAACCTGTTCTGCCCATTTCTTGGCAGCTGCAGATGCAATTGATTCCCAATCTCTTCAGGTATAATCATGTCAGTGTTAAGATTGGTTGATGGTTCAACAGTCTGCTCTTGTTGCTCCTGAAACTTATTAACCACCTTTCTCAAGGAGTCATCAAACTCTTGAGTTTTGTTCATATTCACCATAATTTCAATAACCTCTTGATCTGCCACATCTTGAAATATTTCTTTTGCTACATTGGCTTCATTGATCAATAAGTCCTGCTGTGCCAACTCTTCTTCAGTCAAGGAATGGGCAATTGCTTCCCTTTCCATTGACTCTTTAATCAGTCTTTCTTTCTCAGCAAGAGCAGCAGCAGCAGCAGTATCTACAAAGGATACATCTTTTTCAACATACACAGGAGGCTCATCCTCTGTTGCTATCCCTTTACCTTTTTCTTTTCTCTTTCTCAACTGCTCTTCATTTTCCTCTTCATCAGAAGTTTCATATTCATCAATTTCCTTGAACAGTTGATCTAATTCAGAATCATGCTCTGCTCTCTTGGAACTAACTTCTTGATCATCTTCAGGTTCAGTGTTTATTAGTTCCTCAGTAGTAGCATTCTCATTCACATTCTCTACAGTCAATTCCTCATCCACAATATGAGTCAACTCTTCTGTTAGCACATTTTCATCATCATCATTGATTACTTCTTCTCTCACTTCCATTTCAGATTCATCACTAACATCATAATCATTCATAATCATTCTCAAACCATCAATATCATCAATACTCTCTGCATTAGTCATACCCACAACATCATCATTTATATTCTCCCCCTGTTTTGGGGCAGCAGAGGTCTTCTCAACCTCCTGCATCAGGGTTTGAATCATCAGTTCAGCATCAGCTAACCTTTTTAACAACATTTCATTTTCATTTGTTAGCTCTTCGTTCTTTCTACTCAACTCAACATTTTCATCCCTAACCTCCTCAACTCTCCTTTTCAACTCATCATTCTCCAACATTAGTTCAACATTTCTTTGAAGTGTGTTATCTTGTTGGCTTGAGGGTGAGGTTGTAAGGAATGGTTCATAAGTGGGTTGTTCAGTGATGGATGGGGATTGTGTGTGTTGTGTGGAGGTTTCAGGTTGGTCTAAGTTAAATGATTGAGGTGGTGTTTGATGTGGTGAGGTTGGTGGTGGTGAGTGTGATAGTGTTGGGATTGGTTGTTCAATGTCTTCCCTTTGCTCCCCCTGTTCAGGTGCCATCATCTCCATCTCCAAACCATCTCCACCGTCATTACCATCAACATCATCATCAGAGTCTCCTCCAGCACTCTCATCATCACTCCCTTCTTCCTCCTCTGAGCTCAGCTCAGGCACAGGCATAACTGCCAAATCATGGTTTAATAACCAAGGCAGAATTTCCAATGGAATACTTGCATCAAAATTGTTAGAAACACCAGGATTCTTTATTCTCTTGTAGGCATCCGGATCTTGCAGTTTATGGGTTGTTCCAATTGTTGGCAAATCTTGTAGTGTGCTATTGAATATGATCTGCAGGAATCTCGGGTACTGTAAAAATCTTTTTCTTTCCGGTTTCTTTAGATTCCCCACTAGCCCATCAAAGATCATCTTGGAAAAATTAAATGGCAGATCATAGATTGTTCTAACGGTGGCATTTGCTAGATCAAGACTCATCAGAGTCCAGGATCCCTTTCTCGGAGCAAATCCATGTATGATGTGATGAATCAGAAATCTGTACAACATTGGAAATAATCCCTTCTGAAACTGTCCCTTATGGACATTTCCTTGATACCCCATAGTTTCTCTGAAAATCTTCAACAGATGCTTCGTATCGAATCATCGTCATTCAATCTTAAACATCTTCTGATCAATCTTTCAGTGATCTGTATCTCCTGTCTGGCCACGGTTGCCTCGATTCGTCTTTCATTACCGTCTTCAATAAGCTCTGCTGATCTCCAGAAATCCAAGGAGTGATTTCTGTAGATAATCGGGCTTTCAGTGAGAGCAAAGCTAATGTTTGACCGTGCCATCCATAAGATCATTCGAGCCATCGGTTCATTTTCTGGTGTTACTTGTAGTAGTGCGCACATATTGTGCTTTGGCTCAAACACATACTTCGGCTCGTTGTCTGCCATATCTGTTTTTCGACAAATTAATAACCTAAACACATAAACAGAGTGTTAGTACTCGAATACATAATCAAGTCACAATAACAATCTAATCGTGATCGGAAAACGTAAAATTTTATGCTTACCGAGTCGGAAATTAGTGGCTGATAAAAATTAGGGTTTGGATTAATCTTGAATTCGATAAGTCGGTTATTTTTCTTAGTAAGAGAGATTTGCAGTGGAGAGAGAGAGAGATAGAGGGAAATAATGTAGAAGAAATTTGCCTAAGTCCCTCTTTTATACATTTTGAAAGTGGGTTTTAAATGTTTTTTGTCTTCTTGTGAATTACTAGCTGTCAACCAGTAACGTTATCCACTTGATATATTTAAAACATTTAATTTCATTTAAAATCATAAGACCTTACTCGAAAAATTAATTTATCCAAAGTCTACTCGGTCTACTTCCACTAACAAACCTTGCTCGGTCAAACTTTACTCGAAAAGATGTTCATTTTGAATATAAAGTTTGCCCGAATACTTCTCTATTTAAACCTTGCACGATCAAGTAAATTAATTTAAAGTTAAGATATAATGAAAAAAGCTTACCCGAAATACTTGATTTCTTGAGAAATAAATCGCAAGACAAATAATCAAATATAGTTATCAAATAAACATTCTTATTAAGAATCAATTAAGATCCTCCCAAAAATTTCTCAAATTCAAATTAAAACTTATCTAGCATGAACCCTAAAAATCATAATCACTAACATATTCAAACAACGTATTCATTCAAGTATGAGTATGAAGATTGTGCTCGAGCACTCTTTCAAATGTAAAGTGTGCTCGGACAACAATCTTATGCAAAGTATACCAGAATAACTTTCATATAATACAAAGTGTGCTCGAGACCAAATTCTAACAGACAGTGTACTCGGAAAGTTAGGTTTTGAAAATTACCAAGTATATTGAAGGAACACAAGTGTACCCGAAATATAAAGTGTGCTCGGAAAACAAAGTTTGCCCGAAAACACTTGTAATTTCAAAGAAATCATACACACATATATCACAGAGCATACTCGGAATGAAATTAAACACATAAACATTTAAGTGTGCTATAGTCTAAAATTTCATAGAGCTTGCTCGAAAATCCTAAGTTAGCACTAAGCTTGCTAGGATAAATACATTCAATCATCAGGTATGCCCTTGTTCGAGGGAACTTATCATATCAAACCATACCCGAAAAATGACAAACTTAAACAGTAACATCTAAGTGTGCCCGGAAAGATTAACAAACTTTCCTAACAACATATTCACACAAAGCTTACTTGGTGTACTCATTTAAGTTCACAAAGTTTGCTTGAAAACACAATCAGCATATTACATGCATAGCTTATTCGAAACTAACATAAAACATGCATAGCTTACTCGAAACAAGAATTTCTTGTTAACAGTTAGCTATTTCAACACATAATCATCTCAAGACTTCAAGCTTGCTCGGAAAGTGAGTGCAATAGTGTAAACACTTCAAAGCATGCCCGAAAATCATAATGTTAGTCAAAAAAATGACTAAGCTTACTCGGAAAGGTTGAAAGTTGTCAAACCTTACCCGAAACAACATATTTACACATAATCAACTGTTCTGTACTCGGAAAGGTTATAATTCAATAACCTTACCCGAAAATACATATTCAAACGGTTTGTGCTCGGGAAGGTTAGAAATCATCAAACCTTACTCGAACTTACATATTCAGCCTATTTTAGGCAAAATGCAACACTTTTTGACTTAAACCACTTTTCAAAGACATTTCTAAGTTATGTATCATTTCAGAACATAGTTTAAGAGCAAATGGTGCATTTAGAGATCAAATTTCAGTTATACTTCATTTCAAAACAATTTCTTTTATAAACTGAAAAGATCTCAGGAATGGGATCATATTGACTAAGTAGCTATCTCATTACTTCACTCTCAGCATTATTATGACAACTTAGATAGGTTAACAGCAGGTATAAACTTAGCATGATTTTCATCTCTTTGGTGATATGATTAAGGTTCAATTTGAGCATAATTCAATAATGGTCAACACTGTGCTATGATGCCTCATATCTCTTCTCAAAGCTTATTTGGCTTTCCCCAGATCACCCCAATTTGACTCCAACCTCTTGTATTTGGTCAAAAATAGTTTCTTATGACAGAACTTATTGTATTTTTGGACTTTTGTTATTCAAACATATAGAGGTTGAACGTTGGACTTACAGTTAGCAACATGCCTTTCATTCAAGATGAGACATATTTTGTCAACATCTTTGTAGTTCTTGTTGTAACCCTCTTGTTTGATAAAATATTTAAAACACTTATCAACTTTTGGTTGATTTATTCATTCTTCCCTTTGTTTTTGATATTTTCTCAAATTTTCTAAAAAACATGTTCTTTGTCATATATAAAAAATGTTTCATTTTGGTTGACCAAATAACAACAGGCTTGTGTATGACTGGGTAATCACTTTTCTGCCATATCATTCGGAGAGATTTATCTTGAGACATGCAAAACAACTATGCATCTCCACATAAAGATTAGCATATTCATTATGTTTATATCACCTTAGATTTTACATCATCATGAGAAAGTAACCATACATGTTAATGACTATACTAAGGCCTTTTTTAGCCTAATAATTCCATATGATCAAAGTAGTCAATGTACTATCATTTTCCAACAAACACAGTTTAATATTCAATCACCCCAATATCTCTTCTTTGTCAGGTTAATGGCTATCCTGTTTGACCAAAAGTGGTCAACAGGACCAAACATACATGTGAATATATGTCCTTTCAAAGTCAGAGCTATTGACATAGTTTTAAGTGAAGGAATAAGAAACAAGTCATAATTGCCCCAAATGCATTCAGTTTTCAGGTCAATGGCTATCCTTTGAATCTGAGAGATTTAAGGACCAAACATACACAAGTGCTTGTCCTTCCAACTGGGCAAATGACATTGTTTTCAGCAAGAACAACTATTTGAGACTTTCCTAAAAAAAAATCCTTCTTTTAAGCTTCTTAAAAGCTTGAACTGAATAATCTTATCATATCTCTACACCATTAATCAACTTGCTCATGTTTTGATCAAAATATAGTGTTTATGCAAAATTCATTATAAATTTCATTGAATCACTTAATTTTGACATAAAAACACATTTTGACATAAACAGTTGCATCACATACTCAAATCTTAATCATTCTTTCATCATCAAGAAAAACATACTGTAATCTCATTCAATGTCTATTCTATCTTAACAACTTCAGAAGATTAGATTAAGAACATATTCAAGTAATCATAAACATGTGATTACTCATGACATTATATAAGCAATTAAGCTCACCTAAACAGATCAAATTACTTATCATAACATCAGACCAGTTAACAAGATAGTCAAGAATTGTCATCAATTTCAAACAAATTGCACAGATAGTTACTTAACCACCTATCAGTTAACTTCAAAACAGTGACATAATCAAAACATATTCAATCAACATTCAGTTGAAACATATTCAATATGTGTAATATCTAAGAAAATAATCAGTTATCATAGAGAGACACACATAGAAAACAGTTAAGTCACATAGCATAGAACATACTCAGTAACATATTTAGCAACATATTCAGCTACATATTCAACTTGTGTAACCTCTTCTAAAATATTCAAGTAGCACATAGAGGTACACAACTAAGCACACATCCCTAATCAGATTTCATCAGAGTTGATCATCCCCAGGGCTTTCAAAAGAAAGTTGAACCTGGTTCTATCAAGTGGTTTGGTGAATAGGTCATCCAGATTATCTCTTGTATCAACTCTTTGCATTTCAATCAAACCTTTTTCACTACAATCTCTGATGAAGTGATGTCTGATTTCAATATGCTTAGTCTTAGAATGTTGCACAGGATTCTTAACAGTAAAATATGCAGCAGTATTATCAATCAGAATAGGGGTGTTTAGAAAGTTCAAACCATAGTCCAGCATCTGATTCTGAATCCAGAGAACTTGTGCACAGCATGCAAATGCAGCAACATATTCAGCTTCTACAGTGGAGATTGACACTGTGGTCTGTTTCTTGCATTGCCATGACACTAGCCTTTCACCCAAAAACTGGCATCCCCCTGATGTTGACTTTATACTCATATTGCATCCATCATAATCACTGTCTGTATATGCAATCAGATCAAAGGATTGGTTCTTTGGATACCAAATCCCTAAGTCTGGTCTTCCCTTCAAAGATCTGAATATTCATTTCACAGCATTCATGTGGGAGACTTTTGGATTTGATTGGAACCTAGCACATACACACACAGCAAACATGATATCTGGTCTTGTTGCAGTCAGATACATCAGAGATCCAATCTTTGCTCTGTATTCGTGTTCATCAACTGATTCCCCCTTTTCATCAGCTATCATCTTTTCTTTGGTGTCCATTGGAGTTGAGGCAGCCTTGTAATCATGACAGTTGAACTTATTCAGAATGTCCTGCACATACTTAGCTTGGTGAATGAAGATTCCTTCATCCTTTTGTTGAACTTGTAGTCCCAGAAAGAAATTCATTACACCCATGGAACTCATGCTGTACTTGGACTTCATCACCTCTTCAAACTCCAAACACATATTTTCATTTGTAGATCCAAAGATGATATCATCAACATAGACTTGTACAAGCAGCAAATCTGACCCTTGTCTTTTGTAGAAGAGTGTCTTGTCAATGGCTCCCCTTGTGAAGCCATTTTCAAGTAAATGAGTGGATAACTCATCATACCATGCTCTAGGAGCCTGATGTAAACCATAAAGGGCTTTGTTTAGCTTATACACCCTATTTGGATACACGAGATCCTCAAAACCTGGAGGTTGAGCAACATACACCTCTTCATCAATCTTTCCATTTAGAAATGCAGACTTAACATCAAGCTGGAACACTCTAATGTTCTTTGAGGCAGCATATGCAAGAAAAATCCTGATAGCTTCAAGTCTTGCAACCGGTGCAAAGACTTCCTCAAAGTCTATCCCTTCCTTTTGAAGACATCCCAGTGCTACAAGTCTAGCTTTGTTCTTAATCACCAAACCCCTTTCATCCCTTTTGTTTCTGAACACCCATTTGGTTCCTATTGCATATCTGTCATGTGGCTTGTCTACAAGATCCCATACATGTAAATCTCTAAACTGAGCCAATTTCTCTTGCATTGCCTCTACCCAACTATTGTCTTTTAAAGCTTGAGCAATATTCTTTGGTTCTAATTGGGATAGAAAGCAAGAGTACAGACAGATGTTAGCTATCTCAGAATGACTCCTTGTTACTCTTTCATGCAGGTCACCAATGATATTTCCAGTAGGACGATTCTTTTCAACAGTAGGAGTTTGTATTATCATATTTGTAGACAAATTTGTGTCAAGATTTGTTTCATTGATTTCAGGTTCTTCAATGATCAAATCAGCTTCTGCATCATGAGACTCTGGTGCTTCATCATTGTGTTGTCTTGAAGTGGATGCACCATTGTTTCCCAGATTCAAACTTTGAAATAAGTCTTGAAATCTTGCTGTTGTTGCAGCTTCTTCATTATTTGTTTTGTTGCCTGTGTCACTCCCATTATGAACATGATCATTTTGTACATCAGTACTATCTTGACTTGTCATTTCCTGATCTTGTTCAATGTCATTCTTTGAGGAGCTATTCACAAAAGTGTATTCTTTTTCTGTTCTAGCAACCTTCTTCCACAATTCTTCCAAGTCCAGTTCTTTCTTCTTATTTTCTTCAAGTACACTGGTCTTGTAGAATGTTTCATCAAAGTCTTCAGAATAAATCTTGAATGACTTTATTAACTTTTCATGATCAAACAGCCATGTTGCACCACTGACTGTGTTGAATTGATTCTCATTAAAAATAATGTCAGATGACTCTATCACACTCATGTGATCTTTCACATACACTCTGTAAGCCTTTGAGTGAGTAGAATATCCAACAAAGAAACAGTCTAGTAACTTAGTTTGAAACTTGTTCAAATAGTCACTAGTGTTCAATAAGAAACATTTGCAGCCAAAGGGCTTGAAGAATTTGATGTAAGGCTTTCTATTGTTGAAAATCTCATATGGAGTTTTATCATGCCTTTTGTTCACAAGCACTCTGTTCTGAACATAACAAGCAGTGTTGATTGCTTCAGCCCAGAATGTGACAGGTAAGTTAGCATCAGCCAACATGGTTCTTGCAGCTTCTATTAGTGTTCTGTTTCTCCTTTCTGCAACACCATTTTGTTCAGGAGTTCTTGGAGCTGAAAATTGTTGCAGTATTCCTTTCATAGCACAAAATTCTTCCATAACTCCATTCTTGAACTCAGTACCATTGTCACTTCTCAGCATCTTCACTTTCTTATTCAGCTTGTTTTCAATCATTGTGACACAACCCTTAATCAACTCAGCAGTCTCATCTTTGGTACTTAGGAAATAAACCCAAGTATATCTTGAATAGTCATCAATGATCACCAAACAGTATCTTTTCTTTCCAATACTTGGTACACTCACATGACCAAAAAGATCCATGTGAAGTAACTCAAGTGGTTGATCAATTGAGTTGATGAGCTTTGTCTTATGAGTAGACTTGTGTTGTTTTCCCTTCTGACATGAGTCACAATGATCATCTGACTTAAATTCTCTTGTAGGTAAACCAATCACATGTTCACCCTTGACCAGTCTATTCATATTCTTTAAGTTCACATGACACAACTTCCTATGCCATAATTTAGATTCATTTTTAGTGGCTTTGGAAACAAAACATGCACCACCTCTTGAAATAGCATCTTTCATATTCAACTCATACAAGTTGCCATTTCTTGATGCCATCATCATAATCATTTCAGGTGGGATCACAAACCCAGGTTTTAAGATAAAACAATGAGAATCATCAAAACTGACTTTGTAACCCTTATCACACATTTGAGATATACTCAACAAATTGTATTGTAGTCCCTCAACATGAAAGACATTGTCAAAAGACACCTTCCCATTTGTCAATATCCCTTTACCCACAATCTTTCCTCCATTTTCATCACTCCCAAAGGCAACTGGACCCTCATACTTCTCTACATAATTCACAAGTGACCTCTTGTCACAAGTCATGTGCCTAGAACAACCACTATCCATATACCATATATCATTCAATGGAGTGGCCTGTTCCTGCACAAAGAGAAATTTGATTAGTTCAGTGATGAGATGCAAGCTTCTTCAACTTGCAACTTATCAGTGTCAATTTCAGTGGCAGCTTGGGAAGTGAGTGTAGTAGGTTCAGGATCTTCATGAGTGATCTCCAAGTTGTCTGAATGGTCAGTTTCATAACCACACTCTCTTGGTGTCTTGACAAGTGAAGCTGAATTGTCAAGCTCAACTGAGGCAGTTCTCCTTTCTTGTAAGACATAGTCCTTAGATTCTGAGAAGTCTCTTACATCAGTCACAGCTACAACTTTAGCTTCAGTTCTAGGTTTCCATGTGAAACCTTGTGGTTCATATCCATGTTTTAACAAGAACTTTTCATCACCAGTGAGTACAGCTTGTTTCTTTCTTTGATATACAGTTTTTCCTTCTGATTTCTCACTGCCTGATGATTCTTGTGACTCATCAGACTTGACTGAATGAGTATTTTTGGTAAATTTCAATGACTGGTTACTCATTATCACCTGCTTTTGCTTCTGAGGTGATTTACTTCTTCTCACATTCTCAGTCATTTGTTTCTTCTTCTTGGTCTCAGCCTTCAATTCAACTCTTGTCTCTATGCTATTCACATTTCCCTTTCCCAAATACATGGCATACTTCTCTTTGTACAAAACAAAGTCTTGACCAAACTTTGTTTCATTTGGGACATGAAATGGCTGAAACTTGAGTCTCTCATTACATGAATCAGTATGGTGTCCATATTCATCACACTTTCTACACCAAACCTTTCTTTTGAACATCTCATGTTCTTTTGGTCTCCTGAATCTTTCACTTGGTTTGGGCTCTCTTACACCAATTGTCTTTTTGTTTTTCAGATTGTCAAAATCAATTGAGAATAGAACAAACTCAGCCATTCTAATGTCACTTCTTTCCACATTCCCATTAACAAAGACAACCTTTTTCAAGTTCAGTGGTTGATCATCTTCATTCTCTCTATATCTTGACTTCCTTCTTTCATATTCCTCAACAGTTTCTACCTCACCCACATCAAAGTCTTCAACACTTGAAAATATAGGATAAATAGGAGTAATATATTCTATATCCATTTCTTCCTTATTTACCTTCTTTTTCTTGTTCTTTTCTAATTTTTCCAAAAACTTTTTTCTTGGAGGTCTGACAGCATTGTAACACACATTCTTCTTTTCACCAATGTCAAAAGAAACATGTTCTCTTTTCATTTGCTCATTAATTCTTTTCATTTTATGTGTAAATTGAGGATACTTTGGGAGTTGATCAACAGATTCAGGCTTTCTATATTTTCTTCCTTTTTCAGCAGCTTGAATTTCTCTTTCAGTAATTTGATCACTCAAATCACTCAGATCATCTTGATCCAACTCATCTGAATCAAAGTCATCTTCAGAGACTTGAACTCCAATTGACTTTTCTTCTTTCATTTCTTTCTTCATAACAAATTCACCATCTTCACTCACCTCAACATTCTTGTACAAATCTGCAACATCTTCTTTGTCTTGAAACACATCTTTGAATTGTTGTAGATAAGCACTTCTCTTCTCTTTGTCAAATTTAGCATAAAGTTGTTGTTGAATGGTGGTGGAACAGCCTTGTACTTTTCATCTTCTTTTACTTTATTCAGAATTCCACAAATGTTTCCAGTTGAAACTAAGTCCTTTAGGAATTCATTTTCAATTTGCAGCTTTGTATTCAGCACTTTTTCATCAATCACCATCTTCTTCAACCCACTAATTTCTGTTGTGAATCTTGTCTGAGCTCTATAGCTATTCATACAATCCTCTTCCAAACTTTTCATTTTCTCCTCACTAACAATCTCACGTGCCTCATAAGCATTGATAATGCTTTGCTTCTTAAAACACTCACTTTCCAGTTTACCAATCTTTTCTTTTAATTCATTGACAAGTTTAGGTAAATCAGCATTAGGATCAGAATGTACCTTAGATGAAGACGCAGAGTCTATGGCCATGAATGCCACATTAGCTCTTCTTATATCATCTGCTATATCTTCCTCATGGTTACTCCAGTCAAAGCTTCCCTCATGCTGAGTAGTTACTGCCACATTGCCTTGATTTCTTTGTTGATTTTGGTTTGCTGGAATGTTGTGAGTTGCAGGGATTTGAACAGCTTGATTCTGATTGTTGTTCATTTGATATACTTGATTCTGATTCATGCCCTGCTGGTTGTTCATCTGAGGCTGATAGTGGTTATTAAAATTGGGATTGAAGTTGTTGTTTGGATGGAAGTTGTTGTTGTTGGGATTGAATCCTTGGTTATTGTTGAAGTTCTGCTGGTTGTTGTTTCTATGCACATTCTTCTGGTATTGTTGTTGGTTTCTAGGCTGTTGGAACTGATTGACTTGAAAGTTCTGTAGGTTCCCGGACGGATCTTACACGGGATATCGCTATCTGCGCAGGTGCGGAATCCCTGCGTAGGTAGTTACGAGCGTAGAATACGTAAAACACGAACACACGATACAAACGAAACCACGTTCTATTATAACTCGAACCACGTCTATTACAGACATTTGACACGTGAAATGATCACAACTATCACGAACTCTAAAACAAACTATCAAAAACCAACCCTTAAACAGTAACCCGTAGGTTACTTAAATACACGACAACTTCGCCTCAGGCGAAGTTGTCAATAACTTCGCTCGTTGAACAAGTTCGCCTAGGCGAACTTGTCAACAACTTCGCGTGTTCAACAAGTTCGCCTAAGCGAACTTGTTGACAACTTCGCTTACATACATAAAGATAAACTTAAACACAATTACATTACAGACTCGATTACAAACGCTAGACTATGAACTACTGACATCTATGTACCAACAGACTCCCCCTTGGCAGTAGCTTCATATCTTGATCTTCATAGCTTGTGTCTTGTAATCTCTCGTCTTCTCTCTGCATCCCCTCAAGCATGCACTCCCTGTCTAACACATACAGAGACCAGCTTCTGGTACTTCTTAGCTTCCTCTTTCCAAGCAGGAATGTAGAAAATCTTCTTAGCGTGTAGTACCTGCAAGTCAGCTTGAGACAGATTGACTAGGTGCATAGGATCATACACCCTCATAATCTCTTGCTCATCTTCATCCTCCATGACTGCTTCAGCAGTCTCACAGTCCACGTACCACCATTTCAAATCTTTTAAGACATTCTTGGGCATCACCTTCATCGGCACTTCTTTTAAATTACGGACCGGTTTATACTTCATAACCATCCATGGTTTGCCGTCTGCCCTCATCCCTCTATCTTTATCTTCCACTAACTTCCCTTTCTGAGGCTTCAGAAGTTCAAACTTTTTATCTTTGATGGCCTCCTTCCAAACAATTTTCCCAATCATCCTCGCCATATTATCATTACTTCTGTTTATCAGCCCCAGTCTCGCTAAGTCTTTCACCTCACACTCCGGTAAGGTATTCAGGGATCTTAACATCCTCTTGAAGTACTGAATGCCGTCGTAACGTTTGATCACAAATAATCTCAACTCTTCATCGTACAACCAGCATATGATTCCTTTATTCGACTCTGCATATCCCTTTATATTGTATGACTTCTTGAACATCGTTGGTACTGCAGGCTTCTTCGTCTTTACAAACCACTGAGCGCAGCCTTCCTTCCAATTTGGCTGTTCTTCCCACTCAGTGTTGTCAACCTCAGCAGCTTCGCATATAGTCGACTGTTCAACCACAGGGATCTCATGCTCGACATTTTCTTCAACAATTTCTCCTTCCTCTATCACATTCTCAACCACAATTTCTGCACCAATCTTTTCAATCTCACTGATTGGCAGAACATCTTCATCAAATAACATATCGTCGCTGAACATGTCATCATCAAGTTCCTTCAGCGCATCGATCACGTCATCCTCCACCATCACTACATCATCACCACCAGCAGCTTCGGTAGACTCCCCCTCAGCTGTGGAAGCCCCAAGAGCCTGAGAGGTTCTTGGCAGCTCACCACCTGCACCTTCCGGTGCATTGGGATCATCGTCTCGGTCTTCTCTACGCTTGGTCCTCAACTCATCTCCTCTACAGCTCATCTCCCCCTGAGATGCCAAGAACACCTTCAAGGCATCTATTATTTTCCCGTGCTCAGCCAGGAGGGATGCCTGCAGTTGATTTGCTTCCACTAGGCTTTGAATAGTCTTTGACTGCTCAGCTACAATCCGCTCTAGTGAAGCTATCCGTTCTGAGTCAGAACTGGGCGTGTCCGCAGGTGGTACCCGTACCCGATACTCCTGCAGTAGTGGTGACCGTAGACTCAACAAATCGTGCTACTACCACCGATGGAGTAAGCGTTGGAGGTGGTAGAGACACAATTGCTGGAGCCGACGTCTGGACGGCCGTGACCAATGGAATGTCAGCCGACGATGTAGCCACTACGGGAACAACCGTAGCGCTTGTACTCGATAGCTGCACAGAGGTAGGAACAAGGGACATACCAGACAAGGCAGGTGGAGCAAAACGTGCAAACCTTGAAGTCTCTCCGGCTCCTAATCCCATACATGTCGTTTCCCTTCGTGAGCGCTTTCTCACCAGCTGCACAGCTTCTTCTTCATCATCTTCCTCATCGTCGTCGTCAACAATTCTCTTCTGCTTACCCACCGTTCTCTCATGCCTCACCATCATCCGTCTGGCCTCTTCCATCACATCATCAAAATCAGCTTGTGGACCCGAGACTTGAATATTCTCATGTGGATCAACTCGGTCCATATCAAACAACCCTTGCCCGCCGAACATGGCGTCAAGATCAATCTCAGAAGCTGGCACAGCAGCAGATACAGCAGTAGATACAGCAGGCGCAGCTGATACAGCCTGGGGTGCTGCCGCCTGTTGTTGTCTTGGGTCCCTAAACTCGTCCCCTGCCGCAGGCACATACTCCGGGTTTATAAGATAAACAAAAAGCGGAGTATGCCTGGGACGCAGCTCAGGCTTGCTTCGTGCGCTGGAAGTGCGACACTGAGCAAAGATACGTTTCGTCACACATTCCACGTATCGAATAGGGCGTCTTTGAGGTAGCGACGGAGCCACATGATTTAAAATCATCTGTAGGAATCGTGGATACATTGTAAACCGCTCACGCGCCACAGCCCTCCTCTGACGATCGATCTCGTAAAAGATCATCTGACTAAAAGAATATCTTTTATTGTAAGTCAGGGCAGTCATAGCAGACTGCATCGTCGCACCCATTCCATCAGTGCCCGCCTTCCGTCCTGACATACATACTATCATGACGTGCATTAGGAAGCGCCACTGATCTAATAAAAATCCTTTCCTTCGCTGTGTATCCCCTAAGAGACCTGAATACCCCATCCTGAGGAACGCGCCAACACGAAAAGGAGCAACAAACTCCGTTGGGTCATCTCTTGTTTCTTCTCCAAATTGCAACGCCACCCGTATGTGTTCAGAGGAAAACTGAACAACTTGACCATTAACGGTGGCTCGCATCACCGGGGGCTCAACCCGGCAATCATACTCTACCGTCTGCCAAAAGTCTTCAATATTCGGTAGTGAAATAGGCAGGGTAGTTGTGATAGCGTGAAATATTCTTGAGCGCAGGAGAAAGGTAATAATCTCCCTGTAGTCCTCCACGCCTTTTGCATCTGGATCTAGAGTGATGAACTGGTTATGAGCTGGAAAGAATTGCCTCTGATCGTCACCGTCATCACCACCAGCTCCTCCAACAGTAGCCATATCTGCACTAAACGAACCAAGTTAGATAACTGTTAAGCAACTCACAAGTTCGCTTTATACCATGAGCGAAGTTGTGATCAAACATGTATAGGCGAAGTTAAAGGTGAGGCGAAGTTGGGAACAACTTCGCTTCATCTGTAAGTTCGTCTAATTAATTTTAAGTAAAATGGTCTAGGCGAAGTTGATGTTAACTTCGCCTTATCACAACATCGCCTCAGGCGAAGATAAGTGTTAGGCGAAATTAAGCTTCAGGCGAAGTTGCGGATAACTTCGCCTCAAGCGAAATTAAGCCCCAGGCGAAGTTGCGGATAACTTCGCCTAAACCCTAACTTCGCCTACATCTGAATCGGCGACTGTTAGGATTCCAACCACCGGAAATCCGGTGACTTCGGCTAAGTTCGACGATCAAGGACATCAAAACACATGATATTAAGGATGTTTAGATGAGAAGAATGTCCATGTACACGTTAACACAAGTTTTGAAAGTTTCGGTTTTGAAGGTCCGACGACCCGAGGTCTCGAACCGGGTAAAAACGACCATGAAAGAACATGTTTGTGAGGTATATCGACAACACGTACCCTCAACTGATAATAGAAACTGGAAACGAAGATCGAAATCGGAAAAAGATGATAAGTTC
>NW_027499629.1:0-46158 GCF_021521415.1 Bidens hawaiensis | reverse complement strand
TTGTATGGTAACGAAGAGGGAATCGAACCCTACTAATATTCGAAAACAAGGGACCAGACCCTAATAATATCTGTGATGTTAGGGACCAGACCCTAATAATATCTGTGATGTTAGGACCAGACCCTCATAATATCTGTGATGTTAGGGACCAGACCCTTATAATATCTGTGATGTTAGGGACCAGACCCTTATAATATCTGTGATGTTAGGGACCAGACCCTTATAATATCTGTGAGGTTATAGGGCGAAAGGCTCTTTAAAACGTATGATTATGAATGTAAAGAAAGTATGTAAGTAAGAAAGAAAGTATGTAAGTAAGAATGAAGGCATGAGTACTTATGTGTGTATGAAAGAAAGTTATGAGGTTAAGTACGTATGTATGTAATAAGGTATTGTATAGTATGGTATGATTAACTAGAACTCACTCAGCGTAGCTGACTTTTAGTATGCACGCAGGTGAGTAGGTTGAGACAGCTGGCTTGAGTGGAGGACACATGGCAGAAGACTAAAGCCTGGCATCTGAAGATCTGTTATGTTTTATAAGTTATGCTTGATTTTGAAAGACAAGAGGAATGTTTTAAGACATGATTATGAATCGATATGTAATGTTTTATGAAAGTTTTATATTCCGCGTAAAGTTTTTAATTAACTCTGATATTTAGAACTGTGTTTATGAGTAAATCCAACACGAAAGTAGGGTTACCGGTAACGGGGCCTTACAGAACAGCCCTTTAACTTAGGGTTTCGGCTAGTGCACAAAAACGAACTTTTGAACCGTAAAAATGCCGTTTCAACCCTTTAATCCGTGTTTATGGCCAAAAAAACTATCAAACCAGGTTCCTTACCATGTGTACGATCAAAACATGTTTATGGACCTTTTTTAGGGTTTTTACATGGTTAGGAATGATTTTTGGTAATTAAAACATGTTTATATGATATTAATCAAGGTTAAACAAGTGTAAAAGTTGCTTATTTAAGTTGTTTACCTTAGGGTTTAAAGCTTCTTGGTCTAAGAACAGAAGAAAATAAAACCTTTCTGGAGAAGTTTTGGTGAAAAATATCTAAAATATCTAAGGTTATTATATATATATTAGTAAACTTAATAATAATAAAAAATTGCCGCCGCAAGGGGTTGGGCCCCCCTTGGGCCCCATCTCAGCCCATTTATCTCGGTTTTCATGCCCGGACGTGAAATCCCGACCCCAAATTTTTTTTGGGTTCGGTTTTTGGCGCGAGAAACATATCGGGTGCGTCAAACAGTGCGAAAACGAGTGTTTTTCGGCTAGTTTCGTTTAAATTTATAAAAACATACTATACGTTTGTAAAAATCGAAAATATTTTCACGGATCGCTTAAAACATTTCAACTAAGTGTTTGGTAAGTCTTTTTCAGCTTAACGGATGATACAATGCTTGGTTTGTAACTATATTTCGCGTTTAAATCTATAGCGGGTAGTTAAACGAGCATGTTTTCGTTTA
The DNA here is from genome assembly GCF_021521415.1 of Bidens hawaiensis. Taxonomy (NCBI): domain Eukaryota; kingdom Viridiplantae; phylum Streptophyta; class Magnoliopsida; order Asterales; family Asteraceae; genus Bidens; species Bidens hawaiensis. The sequence goes on along the minus strand of NW_027499629.1, from coordinate 44,681 downwards.
ACTTGTTTGCTATCGAACTAAGGCCATATTACTAATATTTTAGCTTATATTAAACGTATAACACTTATAGATGCCCCCCCGGAATTTCTGGGTCTTAACCCGACCTGTTCGGTTAATCGTTCGTTTGTTACGCAAAAACCGTTTATTTGCTTAATCGGTAAATACGTACTGAGGTGTACCTTGTTTTGGCTCAAATGTCACATCGGATAAGCGCTGAAAAGATATAAACACAAATGCCTGCCTAATCTAGTGGTACAACATCTTGATGCATAGTTAATATCTGTTTTGATGTTCTAAAACGATAAAAGATTGTTGTGTGTACATGCATTCATTTTGCATAGAAATTCAGTTTATTTTTCTTTTTATTTTGCAAATAAATTTAAATTTATTTTTTCTTAAGTCTTGGATCCTCTACGCCTCTAGGAATACCAATATGAGGGTTTAGGCCTAAGTATTTTGCTTTATTTTCTTGGTGTTTCACATAAAGCCTTAGACTTTCTCTGTGCGGTAATACGGAATTAACTGAATTGATTGTTAAGGCCTTATACAATTTCAACTTATTTTATCTTTTTATTTTGTAAAAATGGAACCATATCTACTTGTAGTAATACCGATCTTATGGGAAAATTTAGCCTTCTGCTTTATTTTCTATTTGTTATTTTCGTATGGGTCACAACTAAACGTATTAAGAATTTGAATAATATATACATGTGACAATTCACTATATGAGATTTATAAAATTGTGTCTGATAGGCCGGGTACGTATATGATTTATGCTTAATTGAACCTTAACAAGTATCGTAAAGCTACTGAAGGATATGCGAAAAGTTTAAAGTTTAAAATTATATCTGCAATCATCGGTGGAGTAAGTGTATAATAATGTCGAAATTGAAGTGTCGATTAGGATGCTACTAGTCAATATGATCCCATGTCGCGATCTTTCTCACAAAAACATGTACCGCTTATGGTATTTTGATTTTAGATTGATTTTTGTTTGAATATTTGAAAAATTACAAAAATTGTTTTGGTGTGTTTTGATATAAACATTTAAAAAGACAAAATTATTTTAAGTGCGCTTGATCTTAAAATTTTGAGATTCAAAAAGATTTTATTTTATGCTATATTTTCGATTACCGAGCTATGAGAATTGAAAGTTTGATAAAACTTGGATTTTAAAGGTTTTACCCATGTGTTTAAGTTAATATTTATAAATTTGGCTTCAAAATAATGGTTTTGAAGGGTAACCTAATGATTTTACAAGGGTATGAGTGGTAATTCATTCATTCGCTAGATTTGGTCTTCATTCGCTATGAATTTTTAATGAATGAGTGACCCTAGTTAACTTTAACGAAGGTGCTTTATTCATTATAATCTTCATTCGCGTCCAATGTAACTCTATATACATAGCGAATGAGAACCCATTGTTATTAGGTTAATGAATGAGAGTGAATGAGTGGTCATTCGCTAATACTTTAGCGAATGAGCCATTTGGGTTGATTGGGAATTGTGAAACTATACGAAGTATATAAGCTCTTAGAGAGGAAATGGCAGCTAATTCGTCTCACCACAGTTCGCCTCGAAAAACCCTCTCTCTAAACGAAACATCGTCAAAATTCTTCTAAAAATTGTTTCAGTGATTTAATCATCTGTAGTCATCATCGTTGATTATCATAAGGTCAAAAATGATCTCCGTTGATGATTTAAGTTATATTTTGAAATATTTCATGAGGTTTCAACGATAAAACCCTTATGGATTTAAAAATGGACAAATTGGCTTTCAAACTTAACATTAAAATCAAATTAGATGTCATTACTTGCTTATCAATGTTTTATCGATGTCAATGATTTAAGTTTTGGTGTTGATAGTTATGTTTAGGGGGTTATTTAATTTTCAAATTGCATATTTGGCTTAGTGATGTTCAAATTGATTCTGGCTTTGACTTATAAGTCAATGAGTTCGTTCGTTATAGGACACATTCGTGTTCATTCGTTATTCATTTACGAAAATTTGTTAATGAAGTAACGAATGTACCCCATTCTTTATTTTTATTAGCGAATGATGGTATTTTAAAGCGAATGTGACATTTTTGTGGTATTATTAGCAAATGAGTCTATTCACTAGTCATTCTTAGCGAATGTGACATGTTTTCATTCGTTATACTTTTAATGTGTAGCAATGAGGACTTGGTAGTTGTTTTCAAAATTATTACAAGTATTAACATGCTCGTTTGTGCAGTTATGGCTCAAAATTAGCAGGTCAATGCTCCTATGGATCAACAAGATCAGCCTGAGATTCAAGAGGCTCAAACAATCCAAGTGCATCAAGTTGGGCAACCCGTTGTTAATCTAGAGCCCCAACAAGAATAAGAAGAACCAGCTGGTAATCTATGGGTAGCTGACAAGAAGCACGACATCATAGCTTTCTTGGTTCAAAATTTCTTTTTTCACGACCGGGCCTAGTGCAAAACCTATATAGGTTGACAAGATCACACTAGATCTAATAACCCAAATGCCTTTTGAATAAACCGGCGGAATCAATATATTCAACGACTGGGAATGAAGATTGATGTGAGAATAAATATTCAGCATGGAATGGCTAGGGTTTCGTGACGCCGGTGGTACGAGGTAGCATAAAGAGGAATATCCGCACTGGTGGTTATGCTCTTGTAATCCGTAAAATCTCGTCCCTTTACATGGGAAACCATGGATTCTATTTATAGGCACATACATTCCATTTAGAAACCCTAATGATTACATAATGAATGACAAAAATAAATAGAAGCGTAACCAAGTCTTTGAGTATGATAATTCCATGTCGAGCATATTTGTAATGCACAGCATGCTCGAAACAAGTCTTCGAGCAGACTTTAATTAGAATATTTTCAGTAGAAAATATTCTCCTCTAGTAGACTTCAATCTTCATAACATATCCTTGCTTTGCTCGAATATGTTCCACGAGCAAGCATGTTCTTCTCAATCTCTTCAATCCTGTCTTGTGACTTATTGTGAACAATATTCAGCACACTCAAGTATGAAGCTTGCTCAGGATTGTGAAGTTTAAACTTATAACATATGAGATCTTCATTTATTGTATCCTTGCTCGACCCACCAAGATGCTCGGAATACTTTGTTTAGCTGGATAAATCAAGTTGTTTGCTCGAATGGCAATCCGTACTTGATGAAGAACATCCTTGCTTGACGAAGTGTAGCTTGCTCGAACCCATCAACAGTTAGAAGAAATTCCAGAAGATAGTCTTATGAGCAAAAACATCATGCTCGAGGTAGTGAAACCATGCTCGAATGTCCAAGCTTGCTCGAAGTCCATACTTAGCCATTTCTTTGAGGAGGTTGAGAAGATTCCAATCTTCCTTGTAAATTTCTGACTCAACAATCTCCACCTAGATTGGAACAAGCTCAGATGCACCAAAACATACCTGCATTAAGTTATAAATGTATTAATATCTAAACATAGTTAATTCAAGAAATAGTCATTACATTACATAATCAAATTCTTCCTTTTGGGCATTACACATCAAAATTACAATTTATATCAAATTACATATTTCAATTAAAATAGACAAAGTGATAAACAAAAATGCATCATATCTTTTTTAAATCGCCCATCCTTGCCATCCATTTCAGTGTCCCCGTTGAGCTCTGATCAGTTTTTCAATTCGTACAACAGCAGCTCTTGGTTGAAATATGTCTAATTCTACAGCATCCTCAGAATCTAGTGGCACATTTATATTCATTATATATTGTAGATCATGGATGTGCATATACTCCAACTCTGAGTCATGTTCAATGATTGCAATTTTTCTCCCTTCAGAATTTCTCAGAGACACAGACTCACATTGCCTATTGAAAGTAAGGTGTGCAATTCTGCCACCTTGTTGAACTTGTGAATTTGGCACTTGCATTTCTCTTCTCATTGCCATGCTCTCTCTTAAAGTTCTTGTAGTTGAGCTTGAGCCACTTGTTCTTTAAGTCTTTTTTTCTTTGAATCAGTGAATGAGAACTCAAACACCATCTGTCATGCCTCAATCTCTTCTCCCTTTTGGCGTTTTTAGCTTCCGTATAATTTTCCTTTCTTCTTTTATCCAGTAGTGGAAACCCCTTTTCTGCCAATTCTTTCAAGTAGTTATATAAATCATTTCTTTGTTGGACAACAGGTCTACTCCTTTGCTGATTGTCATACAATTCAAGCTGCACCATTTTCTCTAGTTGTTCTATATTGACATTTCTGAAAACGAGGTGTGTTTCTTCTCCATCTTCGGTGAGTACCCTCAAAGTCCTTGATCTTTCATCAAAGTATAAGTGAGTAGGCAGATTTAAGTTTCTCTCTTGTGTTTGCTACCTCTCTACTTCAGGTGGAATCTGTCAAGACTGTGAATCGGGTGAAACCTTCTAAAAGGTCGACAAGAACACACCGACTCTGTTACCCAAAGGCTTATTGAATATCCCGGCGGAATCAGGAAATCTAACGAGTGGGAATGAAGGTGTGAGAAAGACTAACACGAAACAAAAATAGATAATCAATAAAAGATCATTCAAAGACAAAGATTCATTGTATTAAATGATTCATTAATGAAACAGTGAAAGGAATGTCTAGGGTTTCGTGTATGACGGCGGCGGCTATACGAGGAAACAAATAGAATATTGTTTTGGAATGTTTCTCGTATTCTATGTGTGCCAACCTGTAAATCCGTGTCCTAAATGGAATCCTAGGACCCCTATTTATAGACCCTGACATTCCTTCTAGATGTTCCTAATCATTACATAATGAAATACAAAATAATACAAGTGTTGAGTCCTCAGGCAAGATAGCAATCTTGCTCGAGCAGACTCACTCTGCTAGGTATGCTCGATGAATTTCCTCGAGCATACTTTACTTAGAATATCTTCAGTGAAGATATTCTCCTCCAGCAAGCTTCATTCCTCCTGACTAATTCATGCTTTGCTCGAACTCGTACATCGAGCAAGCTCATTCTTCTTGATGTTTTCATCTTTTCTTATTCAGCAATCTTTAGCATGCTCGGATGTAAATCTTGCTCGGGAACTGAACTGTGCTTGAAGTCCTTTCTTTGATCACGTGACATCTTCTTATTGCATCCATGCTTGTCCCCATGTGCTCGATCATCCAAGCTGTTTGCTCGATCAGCAATCCATGCTCGATAGAAGAATACTCTTGCTCGTTGAAGTGTAGCTTGCTCGAAGCCTTAACACTTAGAAGAATCAACCATTTAAGGTTTTGAATACCTTGCTCGAAGTAGTAAAACCTTATTCGATCGTCTAGGCTTGCTCGAAGTCCATACTTAGCAGTTTTCAGAGGAGGTTGAGAAGATTCCAATCTTCCTTATCAAAAATTCGACCCAACAATCTCCCCCTAGATTGGAACAAGCTTAGATGCACTAAAACATACCTGCGTAGAGTTACACATGTATCAGACATTAAAGATATATCATTTAAGATCATATCATTTCATTACATAAGTAGGAATTCTGCCTCTTGGGCATTACATATTGAAGTTTTGACATCAAGTACAAATAAAAAATACAAAGATAAACAAAAAGAAATAATTAATCATCGTTCATCCTCTTTGTCACACCCCGACTAGCACAATGCGGAAGCATAAAACGGGAATGTAACAGACACCTCTGGTATCAACACATTGTTTATAAAGAAACATTACAAACTAATTTACAATACATTACATTTCTTTGTTCTATCATTGTTTTACCGTCTAGGTGATACAAACAAAACTAGTTCGTTATACATCCTTACTACTATCGCCCTTGCTTCTATTCACATAGCATCAACCACTCACCTCAGGCAAGTAACAGATCACAAAATCATTCCGATTTAGGTACACCTGAAAAGCAGTTTAAAACGGGTCAACTACTAGAGTTGGTGAGTTTCATGAGTTTCAAGAAAACAGTAATGAGTATTCACAAGTCAACACTTGTAATCATGAAATAAGTATGTATGTATGTAAATGATGTAATTATGCTAAGCTACAGTGAAGCCTTGACTGTATGTGCTGCGTGCATACAGTTCCCACGCTCCATCAACCACTGTGGCCCCTTTCCGCCCACAACATGCCCCGGTAGCTATGTCTAACACTACATAGCCTGTTTGTATAAATATGGTCATGTGCAAACGGCGCTATGTGACACGGTAACCAGGCCGATTCCGTTTGGGTTTGTCAAACCAATAGTACTATTCACAAGCCACCGGCTCGAAGTTAATAACTGTGATCGTGGGGACTTTCGTGTGTTAGCACTTAGATAAATCACATCAATACATGATTTAGGTATGTATATGTAATTAAACATGCTTTTCACCCCAAAAGTTCGTAAAACAGTTTAAAAGTGGGGTCATGAAACTCACAGTTTAGTAGATAATCAATACTGTATCAGCTCGTGGTTTGTTCGGTCCGCTATCAATAGTTCCTATAATCAATATTATAATAATGTTAATATTTTAATATTATTATAATCTCAATACTAAACTGGGCCGTATAGCTAATCTGGGTGTAGCTGGAACGCCCAGAAAGTGGCAATAGGCTTAGGTTGTGATGTTGTTCAATGTCTAATACTTAAAACTGAACTTGGCTCAAATTCCTGTTTTCCCAGCTGGGCCAAGTTGTTCTTTTACACATTCAGAAAACAGTTATGGGAAAATAAGCTTGGGTAAATGTATTGGTTAACAAAATGATTAAGTTGTAAAGAAAGATCACATACTGGGGTCCCGGATTAGCCACGGGGCCCGTTTCCGTTTATTCAGTTTGATTTAAAAAAAAAACGCGCACAACCCGTCTGGATTGTCTAGGTTTTCCATAGAAAAGTTCGTTTTTACTTAATTAGTCCAAAAATATGATATTTGATCACTCTTGGTGTTTTGATATTCTCGCAGGTTCGTTAGTCGCAAACTTACCGGTTTTTATAAAAACTGAATTTGTTTAATATTCAAATTAGCATAATTAATTATCAGTTAATCATTAAATTATGAAAATTTAACCACTTATCAATTAACATATGAAGATTTTGATAAAAATATTTATGGAATTTATTTACTGGTTTATTAATTTATAAAAATTCATTTTATCATCTATATTTCGCCTGAAAATCGTCCGTTTACCCCAAAAATTCCAAAAAAATTCTTGAATGCTCAAATCATGTCCCAAATCAACCTGCATCAATTCCAGAATGTAAAAAGTTCGTGCAATATTCTTTTCGGCCCAAATTCGGCTATAAAAATTCACACGAACGCATATAAACAAAACACCTTTAAACTTCTCCAAATGATCCCAAAATTCATATGTTATCAAAATACATCAAATCTGAGTTCCCAGAAAACTTTCATAATTTTTGAAGTATTTTAGCTATTTTTCCCAAATAAACATTCTAATTCGGTAATAATTTCGCCAAATATTCTCGGATGGTCGAAAAATTACCAACTTTGAACAGGGACTCATTGACATGGTCCCTGATGTTCCTGAAAAATTTCATGGCCTAAAAATATGTACATCATAACCTTAACCTAAATAGCCCGTAAGCGAGTGTTTCGGCATTACCTTGGCGGGTTTGGCTCGTTTTCAACTTTTTAATCAAGTTTTCAGGTTCTTGTGCTTCTAAGAAAGCTAGGTACAAGTCCTATATCACAAACCTAGCAATTTTCATCAACATAACAGCCCTTAACTTAAGGTTTCGGCTAGTGCACAAAAACGAGCTTTTGAACCGTAAAAACGCCGTTTCAACCCTTTAATCCGTGTTTATGGCCTAAAAAAACTATCAAAACAGGTTCCTTACCGTTTTTATGATCAAAACATGTTTATGGACCATTTTTATTCTTTTTACACGGTTAGGAATGATTTTTAGTAATCAAGACATGTTTTTATGGTATTAAACGAGTTTAAACAAGCCGAAAATCGATTATTTAAGACCTCTTTACCTTGTTTTTGCTGGTTCTTGGCTGGAGCAGAACTTGTGTCCAGAATTTTCAAGAAAATGATGATGAAAATATCTTGGATCTAGTTTATATGTGAAAGAAAAAATAAGGGGGTAAAAGTCTTCTTTGGCGGGCTTGGCTCGTTGGGTCCCCTTTTGGGCCCGTTTGGCCCACTTTTCTCGATTTACGTGCCCGAACGTGAAATGCCGAGTCCAAATTTATTTCGGGTTCGGTTTTTGGTGACAAAAATATATTGGGTGCGACAAACGGAGCGAAAACGAGTGTTTTTCGGCTAGTTTTGTGTTAAATTATAAAAACATACTATACGTTTGTAAAAATCGAAAATATTTTCATGGATCGCTTAAAACATTTCAAATAAGTGTTTGGTAAGTCTTTGGCGTTTAAATCTATAGCGGGTAGTTAAACGAGCATGTTTTCGTTTAACTTGTTTGCTATCAAACTAAGGCTATATTACTAATATTTTAGCTTGTATAGATCGTATATCACTTATAGATGGCCCCCCGAGATATCTGGGTCATAACCCGACCCGTTCGGTTAATCGTTCGTTTGTTACACAAAGGCGTTTATTTGCTTAATCGGTAAATACGTACTGAGGTGTATCTTGTTTTAGCTCAAATGTCACATTCTCCCCCCGTTAGAAAATTTCATCCCCGAAATTTGATTATTCAACTTTGTCTTTGTTTGGAAACAGGTGAGGGTATTTCCTTTTGAATTCAGATTTCCGCTCCCACGTGAATTCGGGTCCCCGTTGTGAATTCCACCGAACTTTTACTAGAGAAATTTTGTTGTGTCTTAATTGTTTTATTTTTCCCTCTAATATTTCCACCGGTTCTTCAATGGAATTCAATTTTTTGTTTATGTTTAAGTCTTTTAATGGCACGATTTCGGTTTCATCAGTAAGACACTTTTTCAGGTTCGAAACATGAAAGACAACGTGAATAGAACTCAACTCCACAGGAAGTTTCAGTCGGTAAGCTATCGGACCTATCTTAGAAATGACTTCATATGGTCCAATGTATCGCGGAGCTAGTTTACCGGTTTTTCCGAATCGAATGACGCCTTTCCACGGGGATACTTTCAGAAAAACTTTGTCGCCTATTTCAAAGGATAACGGTTTTCTACGAACATCAGCGTAGCTTTTCAGTCGATCTCGGGCGATTTTCAATTTGCTTGTAATTTTACGGATTTTGTCGGTGGTTTCTTGAATCAAGTCAGATTGTGTAATTTGGGTATCTCCAACCTTAGGCTAGCACAAGGGTGATCTACATTTCCGTCCGTACAGCGCTTCATACGGTGCCGCTTGAATGCTACTGTGATAGCTATTGTTGTACGAAAATTCGACCAGTGGAAGATGTTGATCCCAGTTTCCACCAAAGTCTAGTACACAAGCGCGAAGCAAATCTTCTAAGGTTTGAATGGTTCCCTCAGATTGACCATCGGTTTGGGGATGGTAGGCGGTACTTAGGTCAATTCGGGTTCCCAAAGCTTCTTGTACGGCTTGCCAGAAACGAGAGGTGAAATGGCTATCGCGATCAGAAATAATTAAAACGGGTACGCCGTGTCGGGATACGATTTCATTGATGTAGATGTGAGCAAGTTTTTCGGTTGTGAACGTGGTTCGGATTGGAAGGAAGTGTGCGGACATGGTTAATCGGTCAACTATCACCCATATTGCATCATTTCCTCGGGAAGTTTTTGGGAGGTGTGTTACAAAATCCATGGTAATTTGTTCCCATTTCCATTGTGGTATTTCAGGTTGGTGCAACATTCCCAAAGGCTTTTGATATTCAGCTTTAACCCTCGCACAGGTTAAACATTTACTGACGTACATGGCTATATCCTTCTTTATACCGGGCCACCAATAATACTCCTTCAAGTCCTTGTACATCTTATCCGTTCTATGATGAATGGAGTATTTGGACTTATGGGCTTCGTCCATGATCAAGTCACGCAGATTGCTGAAAGTGGGAATCCAAACTCGGTTTTTGTAGTATAGAATTTCGTTCTTTGGGCAGAAATGTTCCAGCATTAGTGTTTTGAGTTCCGCCCACGTCATACGGTTAACCGTATCCTGCCCTTTTATCTGAACTGTAGTGTTCTACAACATCAAAGCATGATCCGTAAAAGTAGAAGCAACATACTTGACAATGTTTTCGGGTGGACAATTGCTCATATTGAGGACGGATTCAGTCTTTTCGATCCATTTGATTAACCTGTTTGGCCCTTCAGTGCCCTTGAAATCAATCGGTTTACAGGCCAGAAAGTTTTTGATCGAATATTCCCTTCGATGGGGATTAGGGTTGTTATTGTTATTGTTTGGGTTCGGTGTGAGATTATTGTTGTTGACATTATTTGCATCAGGTGGGGGATTGTTATTTGTAACTGTTTCATTGTTGGTTGGGGGAGCATTATTGTTTTGTTGTTGGTTTGTTTACATATTTGTGTTTACACCGGCAGTTACTTGTGTTACGATAGGTGGGATTACTGCCTGCATTTGCCGAGCAATCATCTCGCGCTGTTTAACACACCCGATAAGTTTTTCACGCCAAAAACCGAACCCGAAATAAATTTAGACTTGGTTTTTCGCGTTCGGGCTTGTTGATCCAGAAAATAGGCTTAAAATGGGCCCATATGTCTTCCGTCCACAAGGATGTATTACCCACCCTTTAAGAAACTTTTAGTATATAATATCTCTAGATATTTTATGATCTAACTTTTTCCAGAAACTGAAAGAGTCCCCTGTTGTTCTTCAGTTATATCTCAAGAAATTTAGGTATTTGCCATTTTAATCAATTTTTATACATATTAAAGTGTGTTTAATACCATAAAAACATGTCTTGATTACTAAAAATCATTCCTAACCATGTAAAACTCCCAAAAATAGTCCATAAACATGTTTTGATCATACACATGGTAAGGAACCTGTTTTGATAGCTTTTTTGGCCATAAACATGGATTAAAGGGTCGAAACGGCGTTTTTACGGTTCAAAAGTTCGTTTTTGTGCACTAGCCGAAACCCTAAGTTAAAAGGCTGTTCTAATGATGAAACCTGCTTGTTTTATGATATAGGACTTGTATCTAGCTTGCATAGAAGCACAAGAACCTGAAAACTTGATTAGAAAGGCGGAAACAAACCAAAACCGCTAAGGTAATGCCGAAACACTCGCTTACGGGCTGTTTAGGTTAAGGTTGTGATGTGCATATTATTAGGCCTTGAAATTTTTCAGGGATATTAGGGACCATGTTATTGAGTCCCTGTTCAAATTTGGTAATTTTTTGACCATCCGAGAATATTTGGCCAATTTATTACCGAATTGGGATGTTTATTTGGGAAAAATAGTTAAATACTTCAAAAATTATGAAATTTTTCAGGAAACTCATATTTTATGTATTTTGATCACATATGAATTTTGGGATCATTTGGAGAAGTTTAAAGGTGTTTTGTTTATATGCGTTCGTGTGAATTTTTATAGCCGAATTTGGGCCGAAAAGAATATTGCACGAACTTTTTACATTCTGGAATTGATACAGGTTGTTTTGGGCCATGATTTGAGTATTCAGGAAATTTTGTGGAATTTTTGGAAATTGTTTGGGGTAAACTGACGATTTTCAGGCGAAATATAGCTGATAAAATGAATTTTTATAAATTAAAAAATCAGTAAATAATTCCAGAAATATTTTTATTAAAATCTACATATTTTAATTGATAAGTGGCTAAATTTTCATAATTTAATGGTTAACGGTTAATTAATTATGCTAATTTGAATATTAAACAAATTCAGTTTCTATAAAAACCGGCATGTTTGCGATTAACGAATCTGCGGGAATGTCAAGACACCAAGAAAGATCAAAAATCATATTTTTGGACTAATTAGGTAAAAACGAACTTTTTTATGAAAAACCTGGACAATCCGGATGGATTGTGCGTATTTCTTCTTAAATCAAACTGAATAAATGGAAACGGGCCCGTGGCTAATTCGGGACCCTAGTATGTGATCATTCTTTATAACTTAATCATGTTATTAACCAATACATTTACCCAATCTTATTTTCCCATAACTGTTTTTTGAACGCGTAAACGAACAACTTGGCCCAGCTGGGAAAACGGGAATCTGAGCCAAGTTCAGTTTTAAGTATTAGATATTGAACAACATCACAACCTAAGCCTATTGCCACTTTCTAGGCATTCCAGCTACACTCAGATTAGTTATACAGCCCAGTTTAGTATTGAGATTATAATAATATTAAAATATTAATATTATTATAATATTGATTATAGGAAGTACTGATAGCGGACCGAACAAACCACGAGCTGATACAGTACTGATTATCTACTAAACCGTGAGATTCATGACCCCACTCTTTGAACAATTTTACGAACTTTTGGGGTGAAAAGCATGTTTGATTACATATACATACCTGAAACATGTATTGATGTGAATTATCTAAGTGCGAACACACGAAAGTCCCCACGATCACAGTGATTAACTTCGAGCCGGTGGCTTGTGATTTGTACTATTGGTTTGACAAACCCAAACGGAATCGGCCTGGTTTCCGTGTCACATAGCGCCATTTGCACATGACCATATTTATACAAACAGGCTATGTAGTGTCAGACATAGCTACCTGGGCATGTTGTGGGCGGAAAGGGGCCAAAGTGGTTGATTGAGCGTGGGAAATGGATGCACGCAGCACATACAGTCAAGGCTTCACTGTAGCTTAGCATAATTACATCATTTACATACATACATCCTTATTTCATGATTACAAGTGTTGACTTGTGAATACTCATTACTGGTTTCTTGAAACTCGTGAAACTCACCAACTCTAGTAGTTAACCTGTTTTAAACTGCTTTTCAGGTGTACCTAAATCGGAATGATTTGGTGATCTGTTACTTGCCTAAGAGGTGTGTGGTTGATGCTATGTGAATAGAAGCAAGGGCGTTAGTAGTAAGAATGTATAGTTAACGAACTAGTTTTGTTTGTATCACCTAGACTGTAAAACAATGATAGAACAAAGAAATGTAATATATTGTAAATTAGTGTGTAATGTTCTTTATAAACAATGTGTTGATACCAGAGGTGTCTGTTACATTCCCGTTTTACGCTTCCACATTGTGCTAGTCGGGGTGTGACATCTTATCACTGCAATGGGTATGCCAGACTCATTTCTCAATGTTATTGAATCATTGTGCTGATTGTAGGTTATATACGTAATTCTTCCAAGTTGTTGCACCAATGAGTTCGGTTCCTACATCACTTCTCTCATAGCCAAGCACTCTTTTAATGTCTTTGTTTTACTAAGTGAGCTGCTTGCTTGAGACTTTCTTTTCTTCATCTCAAAGAAGGAGAGTTCAGAGATATGCACTTCATTTATCCTTTTGTTTCTTTTCTCCCTCTCTGTTTGGCTTTTTATCTCTCTCTTCCTTTGTTGCAAGAATGGGAATCCCCTTTCTGCTTGTTCTTTTATAAATTTTGAGAGGTCATTTCTTTGTTGACTAGATGGCTGACTTCTGATTTGATTGTCATACAATGTCAATTCAGCCATCTTAGATAATTGTTCTTTTGTAAAATTTCTCAAGTCATCTCTAAAGATGATGAGAGTTTCCTTTCGATCTTCTGTTATAACCCTCAAGGTCTTTGACCTTTTATCAAAGAAGAGATGTGTGGGCAAATTCAAGTTTCTTAGTTGCTCGTGCCTCACACTCTCAGATCTTAGTGACGCTCGGCTGGTGCTTCCTAGTTGAGTTTTCTATACTTTGTCCTGCCCTTCCTCTTCATAACATCTTTTTATCGTTTCATCAATCTGTACCAGCAATCTTGACATTCTGACCCCTTTCTTGTGAAGAGCACTCATCATCTCTGCTCTTACTTCCTCTTCTGCTCTCTTCATATCATCTTGTCGTTTTCTCTGGGTTTCCATATATAACTTTTTCTCTCTGTTGTATTTGTCAATCAGTTGTTCATGAGGCATGTTTTCAAACTGTTCTTCAGTCATTTCCTTTTCCATCATAATTTCCTTCAAGGTTTGTACCTTTTTGGGGTCTTCGAACCATTTCCTCACTTCTTCTTCTTTCTTTTTAGCCTCATCTCTTTCCCTCTGTAGCCTCATCTTTAACTCTGTTCTCTCTCAAATCTTTCTCGACTTGCCTGCTCTTTGTGAGAGTCCTTTATCTGTTGAATTCTTCTTTTCAATTCTTCAGGAGAAAGGTTTATCAAATAATTATAACTGTAGCCGTACAGTTGAAGAAATTTGATATCTTTATGTTTAGCCTTTAAAATTTCATAATCTGCCTCTTCACTGGCTTTCTTTTCCGTTCTCTTTTTACTGCTGTTAGACTCCTTTAAATCTTTTTCTTCCTTCTTCCTCTTCTTTGATACTTTTCCACATAGTCAGATATGTCATCCATAAGAGCCCTTTTGTAGAGTCTGTCTATTTTGTCAATGATTGCAAGTTAAGGAATGCAGGCTAGTGACCAGCCTTCATTAACAACTCTCTTTTAGACTTCCTCAATCTCCACCCTTCAGCTTCTTTTGCTATGTCTTCTATGGATAGTCTTTGAAGGTATTTTGAGTCATAGCCCAAGTTGATCAAGCCATCTTTGTCTTTGTTTTTTTTTCAATCCCTTTCATTTCTCCTTCACTATCACTCTCAATGTCAATGGTTTCTTCAAGATTGTGGAGTGCCCCAATCATTGGTTCTTCATTTCTTTCAGATTGAGCCCTCCTTCTTTCTACTAATTTGTCCAACCTTCTTTTGTACACCATTGTCTTCATAGATTTTTGTCTTTTGGATTTGGGTGTTTCAATTTTAGCTCTTTCTTTTCTTTTTAGTGATTGAGTTGGAGTGTGAGTGTCGGGTTGTGTCACTTTAGCTTCTGGTCCTTCTAGTATGATTACTTCATCAACAGATTCAGATGACTTAGAATTTTCTGGTTCATGGTCATCTTTATCATTAACTTCTTCTATAATTGGTTCAGATATGTCTGTTAAAAGGAGTTGGCTCTTCTTCCATTGTTCTTGTCTGTGTTCTTCTTGAGCTCTCCTAGCCGCAGCCACAGTTTCCGGACTGAACTCATCAGGATGTAGAAGGATGCCAAAATGTGTTATGAGCATAACTAGCTGAGCAATGAACTTGACGTATACATTCAATGGCATCCTTGGTTCATCATTATTCTCAGGTTCTTCTCTCAATTCCAGTCCAGTTTTTGGTTCATTGTTATTTTCCATTTCAATGTTTACAGGTTCAGTTTCAGGCAGTTCAGTTTCATTCACCAGAGGCTCTTCATGTTCACTTGTTACTGGATCTATAGTCACTGTGTGCTCTTGTTCATCAATATTCATATTTGCTCTTAGAGCATCCAGTGTGGCCTTAATTTCCTCATATGCCTCCTTCATTCTTCTTTCATCTTCACTTTTTTTCTTCTTCATATTAATTAGTGCTTCAAGCACATCCTGAGGTATTTCTTCCTCATCTTCTTGGTTCAAAGACTCTAACTCTTCATTTATCAATCTCATAGTAGTCTTCACAGATTCAACTTCTGCTATGTCTGGATCAATTATATTTTCTCTGTGCAATATATCATCAGATTGAACATTTTGTTGGGACAAGGGATGTAAGTCTTCATCTGAAAACGCAATCCCTTTCCCCTTTGCTTTCCTTTTCAACCTATCTTCTGCGGTTTCATCTTCTTTCTCAGTCTCCCCCTCATCATCAGATTTTCCATCTTCATATGCTTGATATATCATGTTTAGCGCATATGATGGTCCAACATCCATAACTTCTTCATCAGAGCTTGCGTATAAGTTTCACCAGGTTTCTCTCCCTGTTTTGGTGCATCTGAGGTCTTCTCAACCTCAGACTGCCCCTCTAGGGTTCGAATCTTTAATAGTGCCTCATTTAATGCAGCCTCCAATGCAGTGTTTCGAATCTCCAAAATAACAGTCTTCTCCTTTAGCATAGCATTGTCAGACTCAAGTCTGGCATTTTCACAGATAATATCATACAGATTTGGGCTAGAAGGTGGGGTTTCTTGATTTGGGTTTGGTGCAGGGTCAGACAAAGGTTCTGAATCAGTAGTCTCAGGATAGGGAATCTTGTAAGACTCTGGTTCTGTGGGACGTGGTTGTGTTGGCTGAGTAGTGTCAGTGGCATGTGTTTCTTGTAGTGGGGAGGATGGTGGGGTTGGATGAAGTGTATGTTGATCAAATTGAGTAGGCTGGGAAACAGATTCAGTAAGTGGTGATACAGGTGTTGAAGAGATATGTGTATCATCGATGGGTTCAGAATCAGATAAGGCAGGTTCAGTTGTAGCTGGTGAGGAAGAAATATCATCATTCACATTATCTAACTCAATAGAATCCGTTTCATCATGGTAAACCTCAGGTGGCGGTGAGTGTGGTGGAGTTATTCTGTTGACTGTTTCAGCAAAATCCGATACAACATGTGCTATAAACACATCATCATCCGTTGGCTCTGTAGCTAGGTTGAATACACCCACAACCTGTTCATCAGTTTCCTCATTGACTTCTACCTCTTTAATCACATCCCCATGTGCAGATTGTTCAATCAAAGGCACATTTCCTTCAACAACCTCCCGTGCATCATCATTATCATCAATCACCATGCCCTGTCCACCCTCTGGACCATTGTCCCCATCATCACTTTGATCATCATCATTTGCATCATTATCATCACCATCATCAACTTCTTCAGTATCACTATTTCCTGGGGTCCTTGTACATCAATAGCACCTAGTGCTGGTATAAGAAACCATGGGAGCATATCCCATTCATCATTATCAACAAATTTGCTCTAAGCATCTTTCCTTCTTTTGCAAATGTTGGGATCTTGCAACCTCAAAATCTGTCCTGTCCTTTGAATTTCTGGTAGTGCTCTGTTTATTAAGATTTGTAGAAAGTGTGGATACATAAGAAATCTTTGATGGACTTCCTTCTCCACATTTGATACTAACCCTTGGAAGATAAGTCTTGAAATGTTGAAGGGTTGTTAATACAGTATTGCCACAGTTAGAGTACCAAGCTCTCTGCTTAATAATGTCCAAGTCCCTCTCCTTGGAGATATGGACTGGATGTCGTGATGGATCAAGAACCGATAAATGAGTGGAAAGCTGCCTTTCTAGAATTGTCCCTCTTTTACACCTCCTTGATAACCTATAGTCTCTTGAAAGACTCGTAGCAATCTTGGGACCGAATACAATTGTTGAGCGTCAAAGTTGTCATTGAGGTCCAATGCAGCTCGAATGGAAGGTTCTGTAATTTCAATGTCATTGTTTAAAACAGATGCCTCGATCCTCTTCCCGTTTACATCACTAACATAGGTTGCTGACTCCCAAAAGTCTATAAGATGGTTCCTGTAGATTGTGGGGTTCTCTGTCAGCGCCATTCGTAAATTGGAGTTTCTTAGAAAATTTATCATGACTTCCAACTCTGTTTTCATCGTCGAGCTCTAACTAAGCACACATATTGTGCCTCTTTTCAAATTTTAGGGCCATCAATTCTGCAAGATAAAACATATGTTCGTATACAAAATCGCAAAACTAACAATCGAAGATATGAGTATATGATAATAGTGTCTTCAATAACCTGTTCCGTAGTAATATGCATACCTGCAAAAACAAGTAGACAGTTAGTCCGTAAATCAATTTGAAACCCTAATTTCGAAATTGGTGCAATGATAATCGAATAACGATGTCTTACGAAGTCGAAACAGAGCTAATGGCTGTATTTGAAGTATAATCGTGTATTCGAGCAAATAGGAAATAGCACGAGCATAGGGGTTTTTCGTCTAGGTTTAAGAGGAAGATGAAGAAATATGTGAAAAAGTTTCTAAGTCCCCCTTTTATACCTAACGTTTGGGTGGTATAGTACCTCATTTTTTCGGCTAGCACACGACAGTTGTAAATAATTTTAAATTTAATGTATCTCCTTTGCTCGAGTATACAACCAAATTAACAGTTGTATCCAACTGTACTCGAGTACATAGTACACCCTTGTTCGATGTACTTGAAATACTCCGCTCGAGCACTAGCACACATGTGAACGTGTGCTCGAATAGACTTATGCTCGATGCCTTAGCCAAATTTCTAATGATCATCATAGTACCTGCTCGAGTATTAAGTCATACTCGAGGTGTAGTGTGCTTGACTATACTTATCAAAATTCATTCAATACAAATTCTGAGACACACCAGTAATCAAACCTTACTCGACTATGCATCATGCTTGGGATACTTAGAAATGTATCTTGACAATGGCCTATGCTTGAGATGCATTCTTAAGTGTTAGAGCCTTTGCTCGACTAACTTAGATTGCAAAAGCTCAATGTGCTCAATGTACCCTTATGCTCGAAAGCCATAGCATATTAAATCATTCCTATGCCTGTACTTGAACTTACAACCTAAGTATCTAGTCCACAAATTTGCTCGAACTACTTAACAAAGTGATCCATTTCCTTAAGCTCGAACGGTCAGTCTGAAACACCTAGCATACTTCTATGCTCGAAAACTTATGTCTTACAATTCATCATGCAATCATACACATAACATCCATTTTCACATAGTAGTGGGTGCTGGTAAGTAAGATTCATGCTCGAAACACTTAACAAATTTTCATATCATTAGTATGCTTGAAGGTAAGATGTATGCTTGAAACACTTGATAGCAAAGTTTCATGTTATTAGTATGCTCGAATTAAAAATGATCATTTCAATTTGATGAGCTGACCTAAATAGTTAGTTTAAGGTGAAATAAGAGATCAAAATCTAGTTCAAAATAAAATTCATTTTAATTCATTGGAAAGATCTCAACATGGGATCTAACTATTTAAAACACGATCACACCACTTCATGGTCAGTGTTATTATGACTTAAGTCAGGTTGACAGCAGGTATACTTAGCATAATGGTCATTGCTTTCTGTGATACATTTAGGATTCAATTAGAGCTTAAGTTCCCTAGAAACTGGCATTGCCAAGACACTAGCCTGTTCCCTAGAAACTGGCATCCTCCTGAGGTTGATTTTCTACTCATGTTGCAACCATCATAGTCACTGTTTGTGTAGGAAATCAAATCAAAGGAAGGGTTCTTTGGATACCATATCCCCAAATCTGGCTTTCATTTCAAATATCTGAATATCCTCTTCACTGCTAGCATATGTGAGACCTTAGGGTTAGCTTGGAAGCTGGCACAAACACACACAGCAAACATAATATCTGGCCTAGATGATGTAAGATACACCAGTGATCCTATCTTGGCCCTATATTCATGCTGGTCCACTGGCTCCCTCTTCTCATCAGGTACCATTTTCTTATGTGTGTCGATTGGTGTGGACACTGTCTTGAAGTCTTGGCACTTGAATTTGTTAAGAATCTCTTGTACATATTTTGATTGATTTATGAAGATTCCATAAGCTTTTTGTTGCACCTGAAGTCCAAGGAAGAAAGTCATTTCCCCCATTGAACTCATTTTGTACTTGGACTTCATCACTTGCTCAAACTCTTTGCACATTTGTTCATTTGTAGAGCCAAAGATAATGTCATCCACATACACTTGCAGCAGCAGCAGATCCTTGTTTCTCCTTTTGTAGAATAGAGTCTTGTCAATGGCTCCTCTGCAGAAGCCATTTTCCAACAAATGGTTTGACAGCTCATCATACCAGGCTCTTGGTGCTTGATGTAGTTCATAAAGTGCTTTGCTGAGCTTGTAAACCTTGTTTGGAGGAACTGGGTCTTCAAATCCAGGAGGTTGAGTGACATAAACTTCTTCATCAATCTTTCCTTTCAGAAATGCAGATTTTACATCAAGTTGATAGACTTTAATGTTCATTGATAGCCTCTAGTCTTGCAACTGGAGCAAAGACTTCTTCAAAGTCCACTCCTTCTTCATATAAGCAGCCTAGAGCTACCAATCTTGCTTTGTTCTTGATCACTATCCCCCTTTCATCTTTCTTGTTCTTGAATACCCATTTTATTCCAATAGCATACTTGCCTCTGGGCTTGTCCACTAAGTCCCATACATGTAAGTCTCTGAATTGGGCTAACTCTTCCTCCATAGCTTTTACCTAACTGTTGTCTTTCAAGGCTTGACCAATGTTCTTAGGTTCAACTTGGGATAAGAAGCAGGCATATAGACAGATGTTCACGTTTTCAGAAGAGCCTCTAGTCACTCTTTCATGCAAGTCTCCTATTATGTTTTCTGCAATGTGATTTCTCTCAACAGAGGTGGTCTGCACAACAAGTTGTGTAGACACTTCAGTCTCTAGATTTTTCATGTTTAACTCAGCAGATTCATCTTCAATTCTCTCTTAACTTTCATTAGCTTCTTGAGTTTGATTGATCTCAGATGTTGATTCTTTATTCGATGCAATTTGCATTGAGTCAAACAAAGATTGAAACCTGTCCTCAAAATAATTTATCCATGTAGTCTGAATAGGTTGTTGACTCTGAATAGGTTCACTTTCAACATCACTTGGACCTTCATTAGAGATCTCAACAGCAGCCTCCTGTCTATTTCTTTTAGTTTCAGCTTCACCTTGGTTGCTTCTCTCAAAATTGAATCCATTTGCTTCAGGAGCAACTGATGTCCACAGTTTGTCGAGATCAACTTGTTTTTGTTTTCCCTTTTCTTCAAAACTGGTTCTGTACATACTGTCATCCATATTTTCATGGTAGATTTTAAAAGACTTGATCATTTTCTCTAGGTCTAAAGCCATTTGGGACCATCAACATTGTTAAAATGATTTTCATTGAATATTTTGTCTGATGACTCAATGACCACCATGTGCTCCTTCACATAGACTCTGTAGGCCTTTGAATGAGATGTGTAGCCCACAAAGAAGCATTCCAGCGATTTGGACTGGAATTTGTTCAAATAGTCCTTTGTATTCAGGAGTGAGCATCTGCATCCAAAAGGCTTTAAGAACTTTACATAAGGCTTTATTTTGAAGATAACCTCATGTGGAGTCTTATTTTGAGCATTGTTTAGCAGAACCCTGTTCTGCACATAACATGCAATGTTAATTGCTTCTGCCCAGAAGGTAACTGGCAAATTTGCATCAGCAATCCTCCTTGCAGCTTCAATTAAAGTTCTTTTCCTTCTTTCTGCAACACCATTCTGTTCAAGAGTTCTAGGTGCACTGTATTGTTGAAATATCCCCTTAGAAGTGCAGAATTCTTCCATTGTTCCATTTTTGAATTCTGTCCCATTGTCACTTCTAATGACTTTGACCTTTCTTTCAAGCTGATTTTCCATCTTCAACACATAGGTTCTGATCAAATCTGCCGTTTCATCCTTGCTGCCCATGAAGTATACCCAAGTAAACCTTGAATAATCATCAGTGATCACCAGGCAGTATCTCTTCTTTCCAGTACTTGGAACACTTACAAGACCAAATAGATCCATGTGTAACAGTTCCAAGACCTCATCAATTGTGTTTATCATTTTGCTCTTATGTGAGGATTTATGTTGTTTTCCTTTTAGGCAAGATGTGCATTTTTCATCCAATTTGAACTCTCTTGTGAGAAGGCCAACAACATGTTCACCTTTTACAAGTTTGTTCATGTTCTTTAACTTCACATGACACATCTTCCTATGCCATAGCTTGGTTTCATTTTCCGTTTCTTTGGAAACAGAGCATGAACCACCTCTAGATGTAGCATTATTCATTCTAAGCTCATAGAGGTTACCATTTCTTGGATCATCATCATGATCATTTAAGTAGGAATCACAAACTCAGGCTTCAAGTAAACCTTGAATAATCACAAACTCATTTTCAGGTTTCATCCTTGCTGCCCTTGAAGTATACCCAAGTAAACCTTGAATAATCATCAGTGATCACCAGGCAGTATCTCTTCTTTCCAGTACTTGGAACACTTACAAGACCAAATAAATCCATGTGTAACAGTTCCAAGACCTCATCAATTGTGTTTATCATTTTGCTCTTATGTGAGGATTTATGTTGTTTTCCTTTTAGGCAAGATGTGCATTTTTCATCCAATTTGAACTCTCTTGTGAGAAGGCCAACAACATGTTCACCTTTTACAAGTTTGTTCATGTTCTTTAACTTCACATGACACATCTTCCAATGCCATAGCTTGGTTTCATTTTCCGTTTCTTTGGAAACAGAGCATGAACCACCTCTAGATGTAGCATTATTCATTCTAAGCTCATAGAGGTTACCATTTCTTGGATCATCATCATGATCATTTAAGTAGGAATCACAAACTCAGGCTTCAAGTAAACCTTGAATAATCACAAACTCATTTTCAGGTTTCATCCTTGCTGCCCATGAAGTATACCCAAGTAAACCTTGAATAATCATCAGTGATCACCAGGCAGTATCTCTTCTTTCCAGTACTTGGAACACTTACAGGACCAAATAGATCCATGTGTAACAGTTCCAAGACCTCATCAATTGTGTTTATCATTTTGCTCTTATGTGAGGATTTATGTTGTTTTCCTTTTAGGCAAGATGTGCATTTTTCATCCAATTTGAACTCTCTTGTGGGAAGGCCAACAACATGTTCACCTTTTACAAGTTTGTTCATGTTCTTTAAGTTTACATGACACATCTTCCTATGCCATAGCTTGGTTTCATTTTCAGTTTCTTTGGAAACAGAGCATGAACCACCTCTAGATGTAGCATTATTCATTCTAAGCTCATAGAGGTTACCATTTCTTGGAGCCATCATCATGATCATTTTAGTAGGAATCACAAACTCAGGCTTCAAAATCAGGCAATGTTCATCATTGAAGTCCACCTTGTACCCTTATCACACACTTTAGAAATGCTAAGTAGATTGTATTGTAGTCCTTCAACATGCAGCACATTCTCAAAGGATGCCTTGCCATTGGAGACTGTTCCTCTTCCAACTATCTTTCCTCCATTCTCATTACTCCCAAAAGCAACTGGCCCTTCATATTTTCTTTTTATCTTTAAGATTTGTTTCAATCTCTTTTCAAGCACTGAACTTTTCTTTTCATCATCTGAACTCCCTTTTTCTTCATTTAAATATCTTTGATACATTTTCTTGTATCCTTTCATATCAAACCCACAAACCACATCAGGAACCTCAAATTCTTCCGCTTCAAACCAACAAGAGTCAGTGTGATGACCATATGCATCACACTTCTTGCACCAGACCTTTGCATAACTCCCCAAATCTTCAAGCAATTGCTTGTCTTTAATTTTGTCACTGGGTTTGGGGAAATCAAAGCCTAGGGAGGTTTTAGGACATAGTGAATTGCTAAAGTCCATCTTGATTGGTTTGTTCAGATCAGGCTCCAGATGATATTTTTCTTTGACAAATACTACAGGCTTGAACTTGGAATGGGTTCTTGAACTGCTTCCCTTTTAATCTCCAATAGATCTTCTCATTGGAACATAACCCACATCTCCAATGTCAAAAAGTTCATGGTTTGAGAAGACTTGATAGATTGGAGGGTGTGACTGATTATAAGAGGATTTCATTGAAGCTTCATCTCTCTTCTTGATTACACTACATGTTCTTTTCTCATTTTTTCATAGTGCTTCTTCAACTTGGGAGTCATCTTTGGAAGAAGAGGAATCTTTTCACTTTTCTTTTTGCTTGATCCTCTTTTATTCTTGCCCTTAGATGACATTGAGCTTCCACAATTGCAGTTACTATCTTCACTGGAGTACTCACTCCACCTCCTTTTCTCACCTTCCTTGTTTTCATTCTTCTCAGTCTCTGAATCCTCACTCTGCTTCATTGCAAACTCTCCATTGTTGTCTACAAACACATCAGCATATTGCTTAACAAACTCAGTCTTATCATCAAAAACATTCTTGAACTGTTTAAGATATTCACTTATGCTTTCCTTGTCTAATTTTAGTGCGATCGCTGTCACAAAAAGGTGGTGGAACCTTTTTATACTTCTCTTCCTCAGTCATTTTATCAACATAACCCACTATATTACCTATAGAAACATGGTTTCTTAAAGAATTCCATTTGTATCAGCAAGTCAACATTCTTCATTTTCTCTTCTGCATACATCTTCTTCAACCCTTCAATTTCAATTATCATTCTTGATTGGGTTTGGTATGCCATCATACAATCCTCCTCAAGCCCCTTGATCTGATTTTCATATGTTGCTTCACTTGCTTCATATACATTCAAGAAGGCTTCCTTTTTCCCACACTCAGTTTTCCACTTTCCAATCTCCTGATTTAATTCATCAATTTTAATAAGAAGATCATAAATTGAGATATCAGATTGTACCTTAGCATTCGAAGATTCAGGTTTGTCATGCACTTTTGCCATAAATGCGACATTTGCCTTCTCCATTTCAGCAGCATGGTTGCTCCAATCAAATTCCCCTTCCTGAGACACCCTGGTTACTGCAACATTTCCTTGATCTCTCCGCTGGTTCACATTGTTCTGATTAGTTCTGTTCTGAGTAGTGTGAACCTGCATTTGATTGTATCTTTGGGGTTGAAAAGTTTGTTGTTGGGTTCTGTTTTGATTTTGATAGGGGTTTTGGTTGGAAATCTGATTTCTCTGGTGCTGGAAGTTCTGATTCTGGTTCTGGTAGAATTGGTTCTGATTCACCTGATTACCAACTTGTTTTGGCATGTTGCATTATCTAGCAAAATGTCCTGGTTGTTGACAATTATAACAGATGGCCTTTGATTTGTCAAATCCAATTCTTTCATTTGGTCCATTGAAACTTGTTCTACTAGTTCTGTTATACAACCTTTTGCTCCTCACTGCTAACATAGTTGCCTGCCACTTTATGTCCATGTCTTCTAAGTCATCAGCATCGACTTGCTCAAGATCTTCCTGCACAATACTTGTGTTGATCAGGTTCTTGGCGACAAAAGCATGGTATGACTCAGTAAACATAGAGAACAATGCTTGATAATCTGTTCCTTGAGCATTATTGTTCTGCATAAATGTTGACTGCCCATTTGCTGTAGAGGTAGTATCATCTTCAATTAGCTGAACATTAAATCTTGATTGGCCACTGCAAGTTGAACTTGTTTCTGATGGTTCCTCAATAATAGGCTGCTGGTTCTTGATGGAGAGGTTGCCCATAGGTGCTACAAGGGCATTGTTCACTTGAAAACTTGGCTTGTCCTCCCTAATCATATGATTCTCTATCATCTCATGTTCTGCCCCTTGAGAAAGGCAATCCCATCATCCAACTTGAAGTTGGGAAAATTGGCCTTTTCTTTGATAAAGTTGCTGGCAGTGTACCATTCTCCGGACAAGGATGATAAAAGCTTTTTGTTCAGCTCAAAGTCAGAGATCTATAAATCAGTCGTTCTTATGTCGTTTACAATCGTCATAAACCTCTGCAAGACTAATTTCAATCTTTCTCCGTCTTTAAACTTGAACCTGTCAAGTTGCTGCTTCAGTTTATCTTTCTTGATGTCTCTTAATTCAGTATTCCCTTCAAACATTTCGATAACTCCATCTTACATACCCTTTGCGGTCTTATGATGATTGACAGTTGTCAAAATTTCCCAAGAAAGCCCTAACTTTAGTATAGACAAAGCCTTACCGTCTCGTTTCTTCATTTTTATCTCAACGGTGGCATTGTTGTTCGGAGTTGTTGAGGGAACATATTTTGCTTCAGTGATGGAAGTCCAAAGCTCTGGGTCGTTGTAGTTCACAGCTGCTTCGAAGAGCACCTTCCATTTGATGAAGTTTTCTTGTCCAAGCAACCTTGGAATCTTGTTGGTGGAAACTTTCTGGTCTTCCATTTTTATCAGATCTGAGATTTGTAGCAGAAAAATAGAGTAAAGCTTCAAGCTTTATCACACACCTTCAGTCCCGTGGCCTTCAGCGAGCATACACAAGCTCTGATACCACTTGTCAGGACCGTGAATCGGGTGAAACCTTCTTAAAAGGTCGACAAGAACACACTGACTCTATTACTCAAAGGCCTATTGAATATCCCGGCGGAATTAGGATATCCAACGACTGGGAATGAAAGTGTGAAAAAGACTAACACGAAACAAAAATAGATAATCAATAAAAGATCATTCAAAGACAAAGATTCACTGTATTAAATGATTCATTAATGAAACAGTGAAAGGAATGTCTAGGGTTTCGTGTATGACGGCGGCGGCTATACGAGGAAACAAATACAATATTCTTTTGGAATGTTTCTCGTATTCTGTGTGTGCCAACCTGTAAATCCGTGTCCTAAATGGAATCCTAGGACCCTTATTTATAGACCCTGACATTTCTTCTAGAAGTTCCTAATCATTACATAATGAAACACAAAATAATACAAGTGTTGAGTCCTCGAGCATACTTTACTTAGAATATCTTCAGTGAAGATATTCTCCTCCAGCAAGCTTCATTCCTCTTGACTAATTCATGCTTTGCTTGAACTCGTCTATCGAGCAAGCTCATTCTTCTTGATGTCTTCAGCTTTTCTTTAGCATTCTTTAGCATGCTCGGATGTAAATCTTGCTCGGGAACTGAACTGTGCTCGAAGTCCTTGCTTTGATAACGTGACATCTTCTTACTGCATCCATGCTCCATGTGCTCGATCATCCTGTGCTCGTAACACTTGGTTAAAAGTTGTATGATCAAGCTGTTTTCTCGATTAGCAATCCATGCTCGATAGAAGAATACTCTTGCTCGTTGAAGTGTAGCTTGCTCGAAGCCTTAACACTTAGAAGAATCAACCATTTAAGGTTCTGAATACCTTGCTCGAAGTAGTAAAACCATGCTCGATTGTCTAGGCTTGCTCAAAGTCCATACTTAGCAGTTTTCAGAGGAGGTTGAGAAGATTCCAATCTTCCTTATCAAAAATCTGACCCAACAGAATCACAAGTCTACTTGACCTTGATGAAGAAGGCTTCTTTCCATATTTCATCTCTAATTCATCAAACAGCCTTTTAATTTCCTGCTCTTTCTTGAACATTAAGTCTTGATACTTTGCTCTTCTTTGGCATAGAGTACTGATCATATCAGCTATTTGTAGTGCAATCAATGTTACTTCAGCCTGATCAATTCTTTCTTCAATCCTCCTTTTTTCTCTTCTTCTCTGTTCCTCAAAGAATTTTCTTTCTTCCTCCAGAAACATATTCTATTCTCTCTGATATATTTTTAACAGTTCTTCATGAGAGAGGTTTTCAAATTTTTGTTCTTTCATGCCCTTCGCTAGCAAAATATCCTTCAAAATCTTAACCTTTTCAGGGTCTCGGAACCATTCTTTAACTTCTGCTTTTCTCTGTTCAAACTCCATCTTTTCCCTTTTTTCTTGCTCTTTTCTCTGATCTTCTCCCCAAAACTGAAGTCTGACTCTCTTCAGCTCATGAGCTTCTTTCACCAACCTTACTCTCTCTTGTAACTCATCCTTTGATAAATCTTTTATTGCATCATACTCGTATCCATTTTCAACCAAAAATCGGACATCTTTCTTATACTTTCTCTTCATTTCATCATACCTCTTCTTATCATCTTCCTCTTTCTTCCTTTTTACCTCCTTTACATACTTAGCAACGTCATCTACAACTGCTCTCCGGTACAGTCTGTCAATCTCATTGAATGGTTGTCTGTTGAGGTAAGAGATGACATGTCCTGCTTGAAGAAGGAATGCTCTCTGAGACTCTCTACTTCTCCACCCATCAGTAGCTCATGATAGCCTTCTTTGGTCATACGATTAATGTGTCTTTGTTTCTAACCCAGACTCACAAGATAATCTTTGTCCACCTTTTCATTCTTCTCACTTCTCTCTTTCTTTTCTTTGGCTTTCAATTCAGCAAATTGTTCTATTTCAGCTCTAGACATTTTCTTCAATTGATTCTAAGATCAGTTTTCATTCTATCTTCATCTTCCTCCACTTTTATCTCATCTTCTATTTCATGGAGAACATCAATCACAGGTTCATTAATATCAATAACTCTCTCCTTTTCTCTTCTTACATATACTTTCTTCACAATTGGTTTATCAACCTTCTGCCTTTTGTGCTTAGGAATTTCAATTTCTATTGTTTCTTCGCTCCTCTCTGATTCCCTTTCAGTAGGCTCTTAAGCATCAGTAGGCTCTGTCATTATTGGTTCATCTTCATTGTCTCTTATATCTTCATCAACTGCTTCTTCCACTCTTGGCTTAGATGTTTTTTAATGGTAGCTGACTTGCTCTCGAAGTGTCCTTTCTCTGTGCAGCTTGCACCCATCTTGCAGCTTCTACTATTTCTGGTGCATGCTCTTCAAGATCAAATAGGATGTCATAGTGGGTTCTGAGCATCACCAGATGAGAAATGAATCTGACATACTAAAATTATAAATTTAAAAGACAATCTCAAGTTAAAATAAAATAAAAGAAAAGAAAGTGTTAATTACATTCTTAAGTTATATAAGAAGGAAAAGATAGGAAAAAAAATTGCAACTTTACAATTATGTCCTCATTCTTGAGTTAGATAGGAAGGAAAAGATGGGTAAATTAGTAATATATACACTTTTCCTTCATAATCAGGCCATATTTAGCTGGAAAGTTTTGAAGGAAAAAAGGCCTAACTTTTCTTTCCATTCTCTTTCTTTTCTTTTAAAAAATAAACTCAAGAATGAAACAAGAAATTTTTTTTTATCTTTTCTTTTCCAAACCCTTAAATAAAAAACTCAAGAATGCAGTCTAACACCCAAACTAGATTCACTTTCACCCTTTTCCTTTTTCTTTTTCTTTATTTCTTCCATTGCTTCAGCTAAACTTTCATCAGCTAATTTTCTCATCTTTTCCTCCTTCTCTTATTTCCTTTTCAAATTAATAAGAGTCTCCAAGACCTCTTGTGGTATATCATCATCTCCTTCTTCAGCCTACCCCAGGATTTCTTATTTTTGTTACTTTCTTTAAAAATTCCACCAGCTACATCTGGGTCTATAACCACATTTTTATCAACAACCTCATCACTTGAAACAATCTTAGGAATAGCCATCGGCAGTTAGTCTTTCTTTGTAAAGGCTATCCCCTTACCCTTTAATTTTCTTCTCTGTATTTGTTCAGGGGTCTCTTCTTCCATCTCATACTCCCCGTAATCTTCAGCTTGTCTCTTGTCATCTTTTTCCTCTTCCTTTTCATACTCCATACTTATCAGAATTAATGCGTTGGATGCCTTAACATCTGAACTTTCACTTCTCTTATCTTCATATACTATGCCAATCAACTGCAACCCATCTTCTTCATAACTCTCCTCCTTTTTTAGTGCATCTAAGGTCTTCTCAACCTCAGCTTATTCTAGGGTTCGAATTCTCACCAACGCGTGTTGCAGAGCATCGTCCAAAGCTTTATTTCTTGCTTCTAATACAGAATTTTTCTCTTTTAGCAAGATGTTCTCAAACACTAATTCCACATTGTTTACCAACAAATCTTCATGTATGTATGTAGGAGAGGATGAGGGTGTGTCTTATTCTAGTCTAAATTCCATTTCAGATTCTGGCTGGTTTGATGAAGTTTTTGGTGATAGTGGAGTGTGTGGTTGAATGGTGGAAGGTTTGTCTTGTTTAGCTTGTGATTCTTGAGTTGGTTCTTTTATCGGAGATGTTGGTGGTGTTGGTATTGATTGGTCATTTATTGGTTTTGTGTTGGCTGAAGAGAATGATGGTTCATCCGTTGGCTCAAGGCTGGGTGAAAGTGGCGCGATTGTTGCAGGTGAGGAAGGTGCTGATTCATGAGTTGCTTCTGGTTGAGGTGGAGAATGGTGTTGTTACGGTTGAAGAATCATCATGGTCAACTACTATATCTGGTGAAACTGGTGGTGTGATCATTTGAATGTTTCTGGTTATTTGTGTAATTACATTCTCAATAAAAGTATCATCATCCACATCCTCCTTTTCTCTTCCACTGCTAGCCACAACTGGCTCTTCATATCTTTTCTCAATTCTCTGAATTGGTTCAACAATTTCCTCTATACCTCCAGCTTGCATATCCATCTCTTGATTGTCATTTAAGATCTCTTCATGACCAGCAAGTTCAGCAACCGGTTCAATAACCTCATAAAATGGTTCATCAATTTCTTGTGGTTGCTCTGCTTGTGGTTTAACAACTGCAATGTCATTCCCTGCATCATCACCTCCATCATCATTATCATCATCACTTTTGTCTGACTCTTGTTCACTATCACTTTCATCTAAATCATCAACATCTTATTCAGGGGA
This sequence comes from Bidens hawaiensis, assembly GCF_021521415.1. Taxonomy (NCBI): domain Eukaryota; kingdom Viridiplantae; phylum Streptophyta; class Magnoliopsida; order Asterales; family Asteraceae; genus Bidens; species Bidens hawaiensis. The sequence goes on along the minus strand of NW_027499629.1, from coordinate 14,558 downwards.
CTGAGGTACATCCATAATTTCAATATTCTCATTCAGTAACCAAGGAAGTATATCCCACTTTACATTCTCATTGAATTGACTTCTGGAACCCTTTATCCTTTTGTAAACATCTGGATCCTTCAAACGTAGAGTCTCTCCAGCTGTGTTCAAGCCATGCAATGCCTCATTTATCAAAATTTAACCTCGGATACATTAAGAATTTCTCATTATGAGCATTCTGAGCATTGCTAACCAAGCCATTGAAGATGAATCTTGAAAACTTGAAAGGCTGGTTGAATAGTATAGCTACTGTTACTGTTGCAAGTTCTCTGCTAAGTAGAGTCCAAGTACCCCTTCTTGGTGACAATGATTGTAGCACATGATGTATAAGAAATATGTAAATCAATGGAAACATTCCTTTGTAAAATTGTCCTTCATGTATTCCCCCTTGATAACCAAGCATTTCCTGAAAAATTCTCAGGAGTCTTTGAGTGGAGTAAGAGAGCTGCTTATTATGATTGTCATTGAGTTGAATTGCCTCTCTTATGGATGCTTCAGTGATTTCAATCTCTTGGCCAAGCACAGTGGCCTCAATTCTCCGTCCGTTAACATTACCCGATTACTTTGCTACCCCCCAAAAGTCTGTAATGTGGTTTCGATATATAATGGGGTTCTCTTTGACTGCAACCCGAAGATTAGATTTATGTAAGAAGTTTATGATAAACTCTAATTCTCTGTGATAAACTCTAAAAGTATGCTCGACTTTACTTTTATGAGAAAATGGTTAAGCATTTGGAAAATGTTCATTTAGAGGTGTACACGAATCCAAGTATACTCGAAAGAAAACTTAAACAAATTTAAGTTTTTGAGACATTTCAAAACTATGCTCGAGACCTTACCTTAATCGGAAATTTCAGTTTAATTAACACATAAACAATCACACATGCTCGCTTACAAAATCATACTTTAGAGCATTACTAACGAACACTTAACACAATTAGTTCATGTAAGATAATTAGTATGCTCGAGAACACTTAGACAACTTTTCAAACATAACAAACTTCTCACGAGCTCGACATACATACAAAAATTTTCACTCAGTCAAGCATACTAGAAACACATTCGAATCAACAACTCTACTTGAACACACTTATAAGCATAATCATTCTATCACTTATGCTCGTACAGTAAAACTTACAGATCTGACATAGATTCATGCTCGAAATACTTAGAAAAATCTATCATTATACTATATTGTGCTCGAACCACTCAGATAACTTTTGTGTCCACAATATCATGCTCGTAGAGCCAAAACCACATAAAAGGCAAGAATCTATGCTCGAATCACTTAGAAAATTTTTCAATAAGCAATTTTGTGCTCGAAGAGCAACCATGTCAGTCCAAGAATAGATTAATGATCGAAGTACTTATACACAGACTCAAGTATAAGAACATGCTCGAATATACTTATATCTCCTCAAAGCACACATTTGGAACACATTATCAACTGCCTAACAGGTTAGACAAATCCACCCACAAACTTTCACTCAAATCAAGAAAATGAATCATTTAGACGCTTAACTGACTCAAGCATAAATTTAAGGTGAATAAGAGATCAAATTTCAGTTGTATGTCATTCCAAATCAGTTTTATAGAGAGATCTCAACATGAGATCATATTGATTAATCACTTCACAACATTTCATGGTCAGCATTATTATGACTTAAGTCAGGTTGACAGCAGATATTAGCACTTAGCATGATTATCACTGCTTTTTGTGATATACTTAAGGTTCAATTAATGCATAAGATACGAATGGTCAACACCATTGAATCAAACTGTCCATAATCTCTTCTCAAAGCATATTTTTCTTTCTCCAAGTCACCCCAACGTGACTTCAACCCCCTGATGTGAGAACAAAATATTTTTTTTAATTGAACAGTTTTTATAAAATGTAGACTTTAAGGTTGAAAGTTGGACTTACATGCCATCCGGACTTACTTGCCTTACATTCAATCTTCAAAATATTTTTGTTTAATTGAACAGTTTTTACTTAGAATATTTTCAGTAACAAATATTCTCCTCCAGCAGACTTCACTCTTCATAACATATCCTTGCTTTGCTCGAATATTTTCCACGAGCAAGCATGTTCTTCTTAATCTCTTCAATCCTGCCTTGTAACTCATTGTGAACAAACTTCAGCATACTCGAGTATGAAGCTTGCTCGGGATTGAACCATGCTCGAATTTTATACTTAGAACATATGAGATCTTCATTTATTGTATTCATGCTCGACCCACCAAGATGCTCAGAATACTTGGTTTAAGCTGGATAAATCAAGTTGTTTTCTCCAATGGCAATCCATACTCGATGAAGAACATCCTTGCTTGACGAAGTGTAGCTTGCTCAAAGCCTTCAACAGTTAGAAGAAATTCCAGAAGATAGTCTTATGAGCATATGACATCATGCTCGAGATATTGAAACTGTGGTCGAACGTCTAAGCTTGCTCGAAGTCCATACTTAGCCATTTCTTTGAGGAGGTTGAGAAGATTTCAATCTTCCTTGTAAAAAGATCTAGGATCTATCGTGTTATCTCTGCCAATCTCCCTATTTATTGTAGTATTATAAGACCGTTCTAAGAGACTGCAAGATATGTTGCTGGCAAGAAGTATATCAATGCTACTATTCAAGGGAAGGAGATAGTTATTACTGTGAAGATAATTCAAGAGGTGTTGGGATTTGGAGATAATGACAATGATGTTTATGAGTTCAAGAAGAATTTGATTAAGCAGTTGTTCAGAAGAGACTCAACAAGTCTTAGTACAAGAAACCATGTCTATGCGAGCAGCACAAGTACCTATACATGTGTTTATTCTTTGTTTGGAAGGATTCCACGAAGGATTCGATCAATGCAGAATCGTGATACAGTCTGCATTTGTGGCATTGGTGCTAAATAAGCCTTTCAACTTCTCTAAAATGATTTTCTATCATCTTAAAAAGAATTTCACCACGAAAACGTACAAGTTCATAATGTATCCGGGTTTTTTTTTCAAATGATCATCAATCATTTACAATCGGATTTGGTTAAAGACCCAAAGAGTATTGCTGATCTTATTCTATTGGATTACATGAACGAAGATAAGATGAGAAGAATTCAAGGCTAAAGTATAAGAGATTAATTGGTCATCTGGCGAGAGAGTTGTACCAAGCTCCACCTAATGATCGTTGGATTCACGAAGATTAAGATTCGAAACTTGATGGTGGTGATGGTGATGATGGTGGTCAGGGTGGTGATGATAGTGCAGCGGCAAGGAAACGAAAGGCTAAAGGTAAAGCTACCGCTGTTGATAAGCGTAAACCTGAAAGAATCAGGACGGGTTCGAGTGTAATTATTCAAGATTCAGAAGTTCCAAGGGTTGTTGTGACTACTCCTACAACTACTGTGTCTACTCCAATACTATCTATTTCATCTACGCCGGTGGCTACTACTTCTCCTAGTACCTCGGTTGCAACTTTGATGACAATGGCATCTACCGATCCTCGTTTCATGTCTATTCCAAGGTCGGTGCTTCATTCAGTTCAATCTCCGATGCCTACATCTTCTGCACAACAGACTCTTGCTACAACGAGTCCAACAGTGCCTGTTAGACCTATGTAGAGGCTAGATTACTCCTTTTTTGTCTTTCAATAGACCTCAAGTGCCAATGCAGCTGATTCATCCTAATTTTTTGTTGCAACATTAGATGTTTCTGTTGATGAATCTGGTGCACTTACAAGAGAATCGGATGGCTACTAATCAGAGGCGGATGATGAGAGGTCTACAGTTTTTATAGGGAGAATCGAGAGCTGAAAGCCCTGGTGGCTGCTTAAGGGGAGAAGATAGAGAAAAGGGAAGAACTTATACTTTAGCTGAAGAAGATATGCTGAAGAAACTGAATGATCAGGATAACGACAAGGATCCTGAAGCGGGCACATTTGTTCAACAACCAGGTGCTTCATCATTTCGTTAAATACCTACTGCGGGGGAGTCATGTGGGAAAGAGTTGGTAGTTTACCATGACTCGACCGAGGTTTAATCTGTGAACACGTTAAAGGTAAAAATGGTGTTGTTTATTGCAAGGTTGTAAAAGTCTCTAGGTGGACCCTAGGCGGTCGACTGGAGAGTTGGGTGTACTCGGAGTACACGAGGAGTAATCGGAGAGTACTCGGACATAGTAAATATGAAGAAAATTAATTTTTGGACATTATATATATATCATTAATTTACTAATATTTATAAGAAAATATATAAATATCATTATAAATAGAACAAAATACACAACAAATTATTCTAAGAATTATTAATCTTCAATTAAAAAAATGATATTGGTTCTTTAATATTATAGAAATAAGAATTATGTTTGATTTTTAAGTAAATATCGGCTCAAGTCCACTGAATAAATGTGATTCTGGCTATGGTTGACCATCTTTGATCGATTCTTTGTAACTAGCGGAGTTAAAGAAACTCCCCTTGGCGACGTACCTTGTAGCGAGTACTTGGGGAGTACACCTCGTAAACCTACTTTTACAACATTGGTTTATTGATGAAGAAGGGGTTGCTATGGCTATGGTTGATGCTATTGATACAGAAGAAGGCGAGATGTGGAAGATTTGGAAAGACAAAAGGGTGTAGAGGTGCAGGACACGGAAGAAGTTAAGTTTGATGAGAGTGATCCATCCAGGAATACTTGTTTTGGTGATGTTGAGATGGACGACGTAATGGCTGAGAAGTACCCTGATATGTATACTCGTTATAATACTAATGAATTGATTCCTTTCTTTACAACTGAGCATTTTGAAGCAGCCGAGTCGCATTTAGGAAAACATAATGAAAAGAAGAAAGGTAAAGAGAAAGAGAAAGAACCCGCACACAACAAATTTCTGATGGTATGTTTTAATATAATTCCAAGAAGATGAATAAGTGGATTGAGAATTTGCGATATGCACAAAAAGAAGACTATTTGCAATCAAAGGCTCACATGTCTGCATATCCAATGAAGAAGTTCATTGCCGTGAAGACCTTCAAAGGAGATATTGTTTCATGGATGTACAAATCTAAGCTGAATTTTTATATCGTGAAATGGGAGAACGGCATTCAGTATTTCAAACACATTATGATGTTATTTCAATGCCGTGATGGGACGCTCGTACATTGGCGTGTAGATCATTCATGAGCCATGGTGATTATTAACTAGAGAATTCTTTCTATCATAATCTTATTCACGAGGCTAATTATGGGTTTAAAAATTTTCAAGCCTCAAGTACCTATAACAAAATAGTGGATGAAGTTGATCCGTGTAATGGTTGGAGGAAGTTGGTGCGAAAAGTTAAACCGCCTCGAACGTTGAAGAAAGTCCCTTTAAAGGCTTTACCTTAAAGTCTTCACTAAATATTAAAAATATGGTATTACGATGATAAGATTTGTGCAGCGGTGATTGTGTTGGGTTCTTGTGTGAAGGTTTAATTTATTCGGATGTTGGAACCGATGTGGCTGGTCAATCTATCAGAGTCTAACAATGATGCGTTATTTCATAATCAGATCAGATGGGTGTACAACAAAGATAACGAGCTGACTATGCAATTCCAACATGTTGTTCGGGTTTGTCATGTTTATGAAATTCATAGCTATGCGGATTGGAAGACCAGAAGATTCAATAGTTGAAGACCACAAAGCTCGAGGCTAGGGGGAGTTTGTTGATACATCGTTTGTTGTCTTGTCCTTTGTTTCAATGTATTTTGAATTAGACTTAATGTTTAGGGGTATTTTGGCAATTTCATGCAAGACTCGTCGGCTATGGGTGTTTAGTGAATTAGACAGTTTGTTTTGTTCCTCATTCGTTAAGGATGTTTCATGAATGGGATATAAGGTATGAAAGACCATTCGCTATGGATTGTATAGCAAATGGCGTAGCAAATGGGATGCTTATTCGCTATGTGATGTATAGTGTCAGGACTGGACCTGGTGCAAACTTTTGTAGGTTGACAAGAACACACCTGTTCTTATTAACCCAAAGGCCTCCTGAATATCCCGGCGGAATCAGTACATTCAAGGGATGGGAATGAAGGTATGAAACACTATAGATAATCACTAAGAACAATTATCGAAGACAAAGATTCACTATATTAAATATATCATTAATGGAACACTAATTTGGTGAAAGGAATGTTTAGGGTTTTGTGAAGGCGGCGACGGTGGTACGAGAATACATAAAAGGGAATATTCGCTCAGATGTTTGTACGCTTATAATAAATGGAAACCTAGGACACTATTTATAGGCCCCTGACATTCATTCTAGAATACCTTAATGATTACATAATGAATGACAAAATAAATACAAGTGTAATCAAGTCTACGAGTATGATATGTCTTGGTCGATTAGACTTGATATGCACAGTATGCTCGATACAAGTCTTCGAGTACACTTAGAATATTTTCAAATAGAAAATATTCTCCTACAGCAGACTTCAATCCTCTTGATTAATCCTTTCTTTGCTTGAGTAAGTCCCTCGAGCAATCTTGTTCTTCTAGATATCTTCAATCATGCCTTAGTGACTTATTGGGAACAATCTTCAGCATACTCGAATGTAAAGCTTGCTCGGGACTAAACCATGCTTGAAGTCTATACTTAAAACATTTGATATCTTTCATTATTGTATCCATACTCGACCCACCAGTGTGCTCGGAACACTTGGTTTAAGCTGGATAACTCAAGATGTTTGCTCGATTAACAATCCATACTTGATGAAGAACATTCTTGCTTGATGAATTGTAGCTTGCCTAAAGCATTCAACACATAGAAGAATTTCCAGAGAAAGTATTACAGCCCTAATACATCGTGCTCGAGGTAGTAAAACCATGCTCGAAGGTCCAAGCTTGCTTGTAGTCCATACATAGCCAATTCCTTGAGGAGGTTGACAAGATTCCAATCTTCCTTTGTGAATATCCGACTCAACAATCTCCCGCTAAATTGGAACAAGCTCAGATGCACCAAAACATACCTGCATATAGTTACTAATGTATCAATTTTCTAAAGATTGTCAATTTAAGCAAAAGTCATTACATTACATAAAGGGAATTCTTCCACTTGGGCATTACACATCAAATTTACATTTCATTCAAATTACAAATCCAAATCAAAATACACAAAAATAAAATGCAAAAGAAAAACAAGGGTAATCAGATCATCCATTTGCTCCTTTCCCTGTTATCTTCTGCCTTGGCTCCTTTCAGCTTCTCTTATCTTGCCTAGTCTCACTGCTGCAGCCCTTTGTTTAAATATCTCTGATTCTACACCATCATCAGAGTCTATAGGAACAACTACATTGATAATATCATGAAGATCCTGGATGTATATGAATTGCAACTCTGCATCAGGCTCAACAACTACTATGTTCCTTCCATGAGAGTTTCTAAGAGTTACAAAGTCACTCTTTCTATTATAAGTAAGATGAACAGTTTGTCCATCTTGTTGCACTTCAGAATTTGGCACTTCCATCTCTCTTCTCATAGCCAGGCTTTCTCTCAATGTTCTTCTCAATGAGCTTGAGCCTCTATCCTGTTTGTTTTCTTTCCTTTGGTTTCCCAGAGGGAGAGTTCTGATAGTCTGATATCTCTAACTCTTCTCTTCCTCCTCTCCTTCTCTGTTTCTGTATTTGATTCTCTTTGATTTTTGGTTAAAGGAGTGGAAATCCCTTTTCAAATTGTTCTTTTAATTACTTAGAGATAATTTCTTTGTGGGCAGCTTTCCTGCTCTCGTGTTGATTGTCATGTAAATCCAGCTAAGCCATCTTCTCTAATTGTTCTCTTGTGAAGCTTCTGAAGTCACTCTAAAAATGAGTTATGTCTCTTGAACATTGTTAGTTATGACTCTCAGAGTTCTGGTTCTTGTATCAAAATACAAATGTTTAGGAAAGATCAGATTTCTCTGTGGAGCTTGCTGCCTTTCAACTTCATGTCTAACAACAAGTCCACTGGACCTAATGGTAGATGTCTTATTTCTAAACTTTCTTTTAGATTCTTCATATAATTCTCTGATCACTTCTCCATCTTGCAGTATAAGATCTCCCATTTGTGCACCTCTTCTTCATAGAGTGCTTATCATTTCAGTCCTTTCCAACTCTCTCTTCTCCTTCTATCTTCCAACATTTTTCTTTCAACCTCCAGATACAGCATCTGCTCTCTATGATAAATGTCCAGAATTTGTTCATGAGGCTGGTTGTAAAATTCAGTCTCTGTCATCCCCTTCTTTAATAGTATATGCTTTAAGGTTTTCACTCTATCAGGATCATTGAACCATTCAATTTCCTTAGTTCTTCTTTTCTCTGCCTCTTCCTTCTCCTTTCCACTTTTCTCCCTTTGTTTCTTCTTTCTATTACAGTCCATGGCACATTTCTCATGCTCGTGCGATTGTTTCACTTTCTTGATTTGTTCTTTCAATTCCTCAATGGATAAGTTCTTGATATGGTCATAATTGTATCCATGCAGTTGCAGGAATTTGATGTCTTTATGTTTATTCTTTAATTCTTCATATTCTTGTTTGCCTTGAGCTTCTTTCCTTCTCACTTTTTGTACAAATTCTGCAGTATCATCAACTATAGCATTCCTGTACATTCTGTCAAAAACTTCAAATGGTTGACGATTTAATTAGGAAGGAGAATGTCCAGCTTTTAGAAGGAAGGCTCTTTGTGTATCTCTCCTTCTCCATTCCTCTGCTGCTGTTGTAATACTTTCCCTAGTCATCCATTCTGCATGCCTCTCTTCATAGTCAATACTCAATAGATAGGCTTTGTTCTCCTTCTCTTTCTATCATTTCTTTCTTTTCTTTGGCTTTTAACTCGGCTAACTGTTCAATCTCATTCTCAGTCATTCTCTTAAGATTTTCGAAGTTCAGTCCACATTGCATAAGGAATATGATCTTTGTATCAGTCTTTAGCCTTTCTTCATCTTCCTCCACTTCTGCATGGTCATCAGCATGGTTATCTAAGTCATTCAGAGCCTCAATCATAGGTTCTTTAGTTTGATTGACTGTGGCTCATCAACAATCTTGGTCTTATCAACAACCTTTGGCTTATCTCTCCTTGTGTAGACTTTCTTGACTGATTTCTGCGTTTTGGCCCTAGGAGTCTCTTTCTCTGAAGTATCTTTCCTTTTAACTGTCTTTCTAGCCTCAGGCTCAGGTTCTTCATTCACAATTGGTTCAATGACAATTGGTTCAGTGACCTCTTCAACAGGCTCATAGTAAACTATTTCTTCAATTCTTGGTACAGATATGTTTTCAGTCTACTCACTGCTTCTATTTTGTATTTCTTTTTTGTGTCTTCCTTGCAGCAGCCACTAGTACAGGATCAGTCTCTCTGGATTCTTCATAATTTTATTATAAATTCTCAAGACGGCCAATTTTGTAAGTAATCCAAAACTAAGTCCTTCTGATTTTTCATGTTTTTCTGGTATTGCAGGACTTGTTTCAGTTTGAGGAATTTCAAATTGACTCTACTTTACTTTTTCCATGGCATCCCCTATAGCCTCATCAGCCAATTTCCTCAATATTTCTTCCTCTTCATCTTTCTTTTTCATTTCAATCAAAGTCTCCAGCACCTCCTGAGGGATTTCCTCCTCTGCTTCTTCAATAGCCATTTTAGCCCTTTCTTCATTTATGATCTCCATCACAGTTTTAACAGATTCCACCTTAGCTACATCTGGATCATTTACTTCATTTGTTTCCAAAATTTCATCACCAGATACTACTCTTGGAGTAGCCTTGGGGTGAAGATCTTCTTCAGACTGAGCAACCCCTTTTCCTTTTTGTTTTCTCTTTTCAATTTGTTCTGGGGTTTCTTCTTCAGCTCAAAACTACTCCTCGTGGAATGCCTGTCTTCTGTTCACATTTTCTTCTACTTCTTGCTCATATTATTCTTCATTTAACAAATTTAGAGCATTTTATGTTCCAACTCCTGGATTTTCATCACTGGCCTCATTATAAGTTTCATTTATCATGATAAGAGCATCTACTTCTTCATCATTCTCCCCCTGTTTTGGTGCATCTGAGGTCTTCTCAACCTCAGCCCGCTCCAGGGCTTAAATCTTCATTAAAGCATGTAGCAGAGCTTCTTCTAAGGCCTTGTTCCTCCTTTCCAGGAAGGCATTCTTCTCTTTAAGCATTATATTTTCAAACTCCAGTTCTGCATTTTCATCAAGAATGTCATAGGGATTTGGACCTGAGGAGGGTGTTGCTTGGGTAGGTTTGAAGTTATGTTCAGAAGATGGTTCATTGGAAGAGATTTTAGGTTATAGAACTTTGCATGTTTCAATTTTATCTTGAATGTCTTGGGATACGGGTATGGGAATGAAGGTAAGAAATGCTATAGATAATTAGTAAGAACAATGATTAAAGACAAAGATTCACTATATTAAAGATATCATTAATGGAACAGTGATTTGGTGAAAGGAATGTCTACGGTTTCGTGAAGGCGGCGGCGGCGGTACAAGAATACAAAAAAGGGAAAATTCACTCAGGTGTTTGTGCTCTCGTATTCTATGCCTTATCCACGCTTATAATAAATGGAAACCTAGGACACTATTTATAGGCCCTGACATTCCTTCTAGAATACCCTAATGATTACATAATGAATGACAAAATAAATACAAGTGTAAAAAATTCTTCGAGTATGATATGTCTTGGTCGATCAGACTTGATATGCATAGTATGCTCGATACAAGCCTTCGAGTACACTTTACTTAGAATATTTTCAGGTAGAAAATATTCTCCTCCAGCAGACTTCAATCCTCTTGACTAATCCTTGCTTTTCTCGAATAAATCCGTCGAGCAATCCTGTTCTTCTAGTTATCTTCAATCTTGTCTTAGTGACTTATTGGGAACAATCTTCAGCATACTCAAATGTAAAGCTTGCTTAGGACTGAACCATGCTCGAAGTCTATAATTAGAACATTCGATATCTTTTTTTATTGTATCCATGCTCGACCCACCAGTGTGCTCAGAACACTTGGTTTAACCTGTATAACTCAAGATGTTTGCTCGATTAGAAATCTATACTCGATGAAGAACATTCTTGCTTGATGAAGTGTAGCTTGCTCGAAGCCTTCAACACTTAGAAGAATTTCCAGAAGATTGTATTACAGCCATAATACATCATGCTCAAGGTAGTAAAACCATGTTCGAAGGTCCAAGCTTGCTAGTATTTCATACTTAGCCGATTCCTTGAGGAGGTTGAGAAGATTCCAATATTCCTTTGTGAATATCCGACTCAACATATAGCAAATTAGTCATCGCCTATATTAATCCCTGTAACTTATGTTCTAATTATTAGTTTTTATTATTATACGCTATGCCTTGTTGTGCTGCCCAAATTTCCTCTTTTTTCACACACTAAACACACAGCTAACATAATCGAGTGATTACACAATCATATCATAGACTAGATCTAAAACGATGAATCTGCCATGGATTCTCAATAAGTAGCAGATAACAATGGATTCATAGGACAAAGCGAGACGTGATTAGTCAAGAAAAGAAAGACGTATCAGCATGAACTTCATGATCAAGCTACCTTGAATAGCTTCAACTCATGAACCTTAGATGTTAGTAAAAAGCTAAAAAGGGAAGAAGGATTAAATGGTGATGCGACGAGTTCTTCGTCTAGTTGCGTAACATTTGTTCTCAAGAATTGCAAGAGTTGTTCTATCTTAAGTAGTTAACAAAGGGATTTCAAGAAGTAACCCTCAATGAGAAATTAGAAAGGTTTCCTTTTAGGGAATTATATGTTTTGAACGTATTGCAAATCAGTTTATTTGCTAAAGGTTGTAATTGGACAGAATGGTCATTTAATGCTAAGTGTTGTGATAGTAAGTGCAATGTTTCTATTTGAAGGACAATAAAGAAAAGCATGCTTAAGGAAATGTTGGAGACTTGCTATGTTTGGATAAGGAAGTGTATCATTGAAGACTACATGGATCAGCTACCTTGGACATCTAGAACAAATGAACATCATTCGACGATGGTGAGATTAGGAATGAGAAAAGTAGTATAAGGAGATAGAGCTGGGTCACTTACAAGTGAATATGTGTGCAAAAGATAAGTGAATACAAGAAGTATTCCTTTTACAAGGATTAAGCAAGTTTTGAGGATGATACCTCTTATAAGGTGGATGACTTGTAAAATTGTCACACCCCGACTAGCACAATGCGGAAGCGTAAAACGGGAATGTAACAGACACCTCTGGTATCAACACATTGTTTATAAAGAAACATTACAAACTAATTTACAATATATTACGTTTCTTTGTTCTATCATTGTTTTACAGTCTAGGTGATACAAACAAAACTAGTTCGTTAACTATACATTCTTACTACTAACGCCTTTCCTTCTATTCACATAGCATCAACCACACACCTCAGGCAAGTAACAGATCACCAAATCATTCCAAATTAGGTACACCTGAAAAGCAGTTTAAAACGGGTCAAGTACTAGAGTTGGTGAGTTTCACGAGTTTCAAGAAAACAGTAATGAGTATTCACAAGTCAACACTTGTAATCATGAAATAAGTATGTATGTATGTATGTATGTATGTATGTATGTAAATGATGTAATTATGCTAAGCTACAGTGAAGCCTTGACTGTATGTGCTGCGTGCATCCATTTCCCACGCTCCATCAACCACTGTGGCCCCTTTCCGTCCACAACATGCCCCAAGTAGCTATGTCTAACACGACATAGCGTGTTGTATAATTATGGTCATGTGCAAACGGCGCTATCTGACACGGCAACCAGGCCGATTCCGTTTGGGTTTGTCAAACCAATAGTACTATTCACAAGCCACCGGCTCGAGGTTAATCACTGTGATCGTGGGGACTTTTGTGTGTTAGCACTTAGATAATTCACATCAATACATATTTCAGGTATGTATATGTAATCAAACATGCTTTTAACCCCAAAAGTTCGTAAAACTTTTTAAAGAGTGAGGTCATAAAACTCACGGTTTTAGAAGATAATCAGTACTGTATCAGCTCGTGGTTTGTTCGGTCTGCTATCAGTAGTTCCTATAATCAATATTATAAAAATATTAATATTATTATAATCTCAATACTAAACTGGGCTGTATAACTAATCTGGGCGTAGCTGGAACGCCCAGAAAGTGGCAATAGGCTTAGGTTGTGATGTTGTTCAATGTCTAATACTTAAAATCGAACTTGGCTTAGATTCCCGTTTTCCCAGCTGGGCCAAGTTGTTCGTTTACACGTTCAGAAAACAGTTATGGGAAAATAAGCTTGGGTAAATGTATTGGTTAAAAAAATGATTAAGTTATAAAGAAAGATCACATACTGGGGTCCCGGATTAGGCACGGGGCCCGTTTCTGTTTATTCAGTTTGATTTAAGAAGAAACACGCACAATCCATCCGGATTGTCCAGGTTTTTCATAGAAAAGTTCGATTTTACTTAATTAGTCCAAAAATGTGATTTTTGATCACTGTTGGTGTTTTGATATTCCTGCAGGTTCGTTAGTCGCGAACGTGCCGGTTTTTATAAAAACAGAATTTGTTTAATTTTTAAATTAGCATAATTAATTAACCGTCAATCATTAAATTATGAAAATTTAGACACTTATCAATTAAAATATGAAGATTTTTATAAAAATATTTCTGGAATTATTTACTGATTTATTAATTTATAAAAATTCATTTTATCAGCTATATTTCGCCTGAAAATCGTCCGTTTACCCCAAACAATTTCCAAAAATTCCACAAAAATTCATGAATGCTCAAATCATTTTCCAAATCAACCTGTATCAATTCCAGAATGTAAAAATCTCATGCAATATTCTTTTCGGCCCCAAATTCGACTATAAAAATTCACACGAACACATATAAGCAAAACACCTTTAAACTTCTCCAAATGATCCCAAAATTCATATGTGATCAAAATACATCAAATCTGAATTCCCAGAAAAAGTTTATAATTTTTGACGTAATTTAGGTATTTTTTCTAAATAAACGTCCCAATTCGGTAATAAATTCGCCAAATATTCTCAGATGGTCAAAAAATTACCAAATTTGAACAGGGACTCATTGACATGGTCCCTGATGTCCCTGAAAAATTTCAAGTCCTAAAATGATGCACATCATAACCTTAACCTAAGTAGCCCGTAAGCGAGTGTTTCGGCATTACCTTAGCGGGTTTGGCTCGTTTCCGACTTTTTAATCAAGTTTTCAGGTTCTTGTGCTTCTAAGAAGCTAGGTACAAGTCCTATATCACAAACCAAGAAATTTTTCATCAACATAACAGCCCTTAACTTAGGGTTTCGGCTAGTGCACAAAAACGAACTTTTGAACCGTAAAAACGCCGTTTCAACCCTTTAATCCGTGTTTATGGCCAAAAAAAACTATCAAAACAGGTTCCTTACCATGTGTATGATCAAAACATGTTTATGGACCATTTTTGGGATTTTTACATTGTTAGGAATGATTTTTAGTAATCAAAACATGTTTTTATGGTATTAATCAAGGTTAACCAAGTACAAAAGCTACT